>NC_058086.1:39061432-39361432 GCF_014858855.1 Bufo gargarizans
GAACACATACGGAATGTACTCAGTATGTCTTCCGTATCCGTTCCATTTTTGCGGAACCATTTTTTGGAAATGTTATGCTTAGCCCAATTTTTTCTACGTAATTACTCTATACTGTATACAGTATGCCATACGGAAAAATGAAACGGAAAAAACGGAACGGAACCAGAAACAAAACAATGGAACCATTAAAAACGGCCCGCAAAACACTAAAAAAGCCATATGGTCGTGTGCATGAGCCCTCAGTCCTACATAAATAAACGGAACGGTAGCACACACTGCTCCATTCACTGTCTATGGGACGCACCACTCGGCTTCTCTGCTAGTCCCGACCCCTGGAACTTTGGCATTCAGTCCCTGAGTCACCATCTTCATTAGGAGCACGCTAGTCCAAATGTCCATCTAAGGGCTCATGCACACAAGCTTATCTTTCTTCTATTTTCGTTCCGTTTTTTTTACAGGTCCGTATACGGAACCTTTAATTTCAATGGGCTTGAAAAAAATTGGAAATGTCCTATTCTTGTCCATTTTGCGGACGACGATAGGCAGTGTTATAATGGATCTGCAAAAAAAAAAAATTGATGCAACACAGATGTCATCTGTTTTTCTGCGGATCCGTGTATATAAGGTCGTGTGCATGAGCCCTAAAACAGAGTTTTTCTCTTTTGTCATTTACGTCTGTTTCAGGGAAAGCTGATTGACAACCAATATCGTTGTCAGTGGCGCTCCAGTATGAGTTGTCACCCGCTCATGCGCCGTCACATACTGTAACGTCTGACATTCTGGGAAAGCTCTGGGGCTGTACGGGGTATTTTATACTGTAGGTGTACAGCTAGAATGTTTCATGTAGTTCTATCTCCGCACAGTATGCGGTAGGTAGGTTACGTTACTAGATTAGTTTGTCCTTGTAGTGTACGTCTCCAATAAGGCGTGTTACTAGTACGGAATAGAATACACGGGCATGTACTGGGCATCCTGGCACGGCATTCATTGTGGACATTTAGGATTAAATGAACTGTAAATAATCAAAGCACCACCATAGACAAATATGTCACTTCCTAATAATTGCGGATTAACCCTGCACAGGACACAAGCCACACAGAAATGGTTAATGCCCAGTACAGTATGGTGAGGACTGGTACTAGGTATATTCTGAGCTGCGGGAAAACATGGGCTTTTACACAGTCACAATATGACATATAACGTGGCATCAACTGTTCAGCAGAGGGATCAGATGGCACATTATGGTGCACTGGCACACTGCCTCTTACTATGGCACAAGGATTATTCCGATTCCACTGTCAGACATTATTCAGAAATCTACTTCTACAAGAAGGTCGCTGATACCGGCAAATGATAGCCGCTTCAATACAAGGTAATTACATTGTCAGATAGATACTAGAAAGAGTACACAGTGGCAGCAGAATACTTACACTGCCATGGGGGAAGTACAGAGGTAGGTTACACTGCCACTGTGGTACTATATACTGTAGGTAGGTGACACTGACATAAGAAGGTTTCACTATCATAATAGTAATAGGTACTGTAGGTGACACCGTCATAGTGGTACTAGGTAGGTGACACCGTCATAGTGGTACTAGGTAGGTGACACCGTCATAGTGGTACTAGGTAGGTGACACCGTCATAGTGGTACTAGATAGGTGACACCGTCATAGTGGTACTAGATAGGTGACACTATCATAGTGGTACTAGGTAGGTGACACCGTCATAGTGGTACTAGGTAGGTGACACTATCATAGTGGTACTAGGTAGGTGACACCATCATAGTACAGATGGAGCAGGGTTAACACAAACTCTTAACTCAAATTTATTAACTCATTGTGTTATCTTGAAACAAAAGCCATTGAAAAGCAATTGAAGGTGTTTGCTTAACGCATTTAGTTTAGATAACACGTCTCATAAAGCATGTGTGTTAACTCTACTACATCTGTAGTACTAGGTAGGTGACACCATCATAGTGGAACTAGGTAGGTTACACCATCATAGTGGTACTAGGTAGGTTACACCATCATAGTGGTACTAGGTAGGTTACACCATCATAGTGGTACTAGGTAGGTTACACCATCATAGTGGTACTAGGTAGGTTACACCATCATAGTGGTACTAGGTAGGTTACACCATCATAGTGGTACTAGGTAGGTTACACCATCATAGTGGTACTAGGTAGGCTCCACTGACATAGTGGTACTAGGTAGGTTACACCATCATAGTGGTACTAGGTAAGATACTTTGACATAGTTACTACACAGGGCACCGTGTGACAATGTAGATCATGCTAGTCTGATGTAATATGCTTGATTGGCAGAAGGCTGCTTACATTTGCAGGATACACTCGCAGGGGCACACTATGGGCTCATTACAGAAGTACACAACACACCGTAATGCTCCAAGGTGGGCTGAAGGTGCGTGTTACCCTGCGCATACGGTATACTATGAGAAACGCATACGGCATACTATGAGAAACGCATACGGTATACTATGAGAAACCCATACGGTATACTATGAGAAACCCATACGGTATACTATAAGAAACGCATACGGTATACTATGAGAAACGCATACGGTATACTATGAGAAACCCATACGGTATACTATAAGAAACGCATACGGTATACTATAAGAAACGCATACGGTATACTATAAGAAACGCATACGGTATACTATAGGAAACGCATACGGTATACTATAGGAAACGCATACGGTATACTATAGGAAACGCATACGGTATACTATAAGAAACGCATACGGTATACTATAAGAAACGCATACGGTATACTATAAGAAACGCATACGGTATACTATAAGAAACGCATACGGTATACTATAAGAAACGCATACGGTAAACTATGAGAAACGCATACGGTATACTATAAGAAACGCATACGGTAAACTATGAGAAACGCACACGGTATACTATGAGAAACGCACACGGTATACTATAAGAAACGCATCCGGTATACTATAAGAAACGCATCCGGTATACTATAAGAAACGCATCCGGTATACTATAAGAAACGCATACGGTATACTATAAGAAACGCATACGGTAAACTATGAGAAACGCATACGGTATACTATAAGAAACGCATACGGTAAACTATGAGAAACGCATACGGTAAACTATGAGAAACGCACACGGTATACTATGAGAAACGCACACGGTATACTATAAGAAACGCACACGGTATACTATAAGAAACGCACACGGTGTACTATAAGAAACACACACGGTATACAATAAGAAACGCATCCGGTATACAATAAGAAACGCACACGGTATACAATAAGAAACGCATCCGGTAAACTATAAGAAACACATATGGTAAACTATAAAAAACGCATACGGTATACAATAAGAAACGCATCCGGTATACTATAAGAAATGCATACGGTATACTATAAGAAATGCATACGGTATACTATAAGAAACGCATCCGGTATACTATAAGAAATGCATACGGTATACTATAAGAAACGCATCCGGTATACTAGAAGAAACGCATACGGTATACTAGAAGAAATGCATACGGTATACTATAAGAAACGCATCCGGTATACTAGAAGAAACGCATACTGTATACAATAAGAAACGCACACGGTATACTATAAGAAACGCACACGGTATACTATAAGAAACGCACACGGTATACTATAAGAAACGCACACGGTGTACTATAAGAAACGCACACGGTATACTATAAGAAACACATACGGTATACTATAAGAAAGGACATCATGGCACAGAAATAGAAGATCCTTACCTCGAAAAGCTGGGGGATCTCGGTCTTGGTCAGGTATTCCTTAGGGTCAGCGCTGTTCATGTCTGCAGACAGCGGCTGTGGTGGTGATGATGATGAGTCCTCTACCGTCCCCCGTGCGAGTCTTCAGCTCTGTGTGACTAGTGTCCAATCATCAAGGTCCACAAACTCACACCAGTGTCCAAGCATCAGTGTAAAGACATTTGTCAGTGAGCGGCTCCCCCCTTGTCCCGGTGACACAGCCCTCCCCTGACTCACAATCCTCTCCCAGTGTCAGCTCCGCTACCAGCTGAGTAACTCCACACGCCGCCTGCTGCTGCTGCTGCTGCTGCCAGGGTGGCTGCGCTGTCTTCATCCAAACAATGTGACTGCCTACAAAGGCTCAGGCTGCAATGCAAGCAGCTGAACTGAATGATCACACATGCACCCCAGACACCAGGATGCGCCAGGTCCCTGCGAGCTCCTCCAAGTTCCTACCCTCGCTTGTCAAGACGATTAGAAGCCAGCCAGGAGTAATCCTCCTACATGTCCCCATTTCACTAAGGATGGCTAATGTGCCTTTTGCCTGCCCTTAGCTGGGTTCACCGCTGAGCCTGGAAGGAGCTGCAGCCACAGGAATGTCACCTGCGCTGGAGTCAGCGCTGCAATTTTAGGTTTAATTAGGGCTTCCGATTAGAATGTGGTTTGATGATATTAATCTATCGAGTCCCTTCGCTGCTTCTCAAGGAGCAATTATCCCATCGTGAAGGAGCTCTAACGTGCTTCATTCCTGTTGCTTAGGCTACATGCACACGACCGTGTGCCCCCAGTGGCCGTATTGCGGCCCACATACAGCGGGTCCGCAATACACGGGCACCGGCCGTGTGCATTACGCATCACGGATTGCCGACCCATTCACCTGAATAGGTCCGCAATCACGGAGATGCGGAACGGAGTCACGGATCAGAACCCCAAGTGCTTCCGTTGTGTTTGTGGCCGTGCCTCCGCACCGCTAAAAAGTAGCGCGTGCACTACTTTTCTGCGGTGCGGACTGTCGGATGTGGATCGCGGACCCCATTCAAGTGAATGGGTCCGCGATCCGCATGCGGCTGCCCGACGGTCTGTGCAAATTGCAGTCCGCAGCACGGTCCCCTTACGTTCGTGTGCATGTAGCCTTACGTGGCGCTGACGTATTCTGTAGCACTGTACAGGGACTGTCACCATTCACATTAGTCCCTGAGCTCACACTCTAATCTCCATATCTGTAGAACACACATACAGATCATTCAGCTGTTCATTAGTTGCATCTGTTTGTAGAAATATAGTCTACACAAGGCTATGCCTAGACCTGTGATGGCTATCCTCCGGAACTCCAGCTGTGGTAAAACTACGAATCCCAAGATGTACACTTGCTTGGCTGTTCTCAGAACGCCATAGAAATGAATGGAGCATGCTGGGAGTCGTAGTTTCGGAAGTTAGACATCACTAGCCTACACTTTACTGTCACACTACAAAAGAAAAAAAAATGAAAAAAAATCACTTAAAGGGGTTCCCCAAGACTATAAACAGATTTCCAAAAACAGCACCACACCCGTCCACAGGTAGTGTATGGCATTACTGCTCAGCCACATTGACATCAATGGAGCTGAGCTGCAATACCAGGCACAAACCATGTGGTGCTGTTTTTGGAAGAAGGAAGCCATCTTTGTTTAGTAGTGGAGCACCCCTTTAATATAAAAAATGAAAATCAGACATCATATAGTACATGACAATCTCTTTCTAACAAAGCTAGAACCAGCCCTGTACCTCACATGGATCCAGAGATCTCCCCAATCATTGCTCTATTTGCTCTGCTACATTTATTTCAAGCAGGCATCCGAGGGGGTGTGTCTTTTCTCAGGGGGTGTGTCCTTTCTCAGGGAGTGTGTCCTTTCACATTACTCAATGCATTCCCTATGGGCAGCGATTTTTATTTTTTTGGTAGTGTCACAAAGCCGAGGTGTAGGGCTCATGCACACAAACGTATTTTCTTTCCGTGTTCGTTCTGTTTTTTTTTTTTGCAAACCATTCATTTAAAAAAAAAAAAACTTAGGGCACTCCGTGTGCATTCCGTTTCCGTTCCGCAAAAAAATATAACATGTCCTATAATTGTTCGCATTACGGACAAGGATAGGACTGTTCTATTAGGGGACAGCTGTTCCGCTCTGCAAAATACTGAATGCACACGGACGTCATCCGTATTTTTTGCAGATCCGTTTTTTGCGGACCGCAAAATACATACGGTCGTGTGCATGAGGCCTTAGGGTGTCTTCACACATGGAAAAAATCATACATGTGACACAAAGAGAGCAATGCATGCTTGGCACCCATCAGCCAAGAGACAGGGATCCCTGCAAGAAAAAGTAAGTGAACCCAGTGGAATTAGCTGGATTTCGACAACGATTTCCAATAAAGCGCGGTTTGATTGTTGAAGTGGTTTTCCAGGACTTCAGTATTGATGACCTTTCCTCAGATATTTGGTGGTCGGACACCTAGCAGCCGGGCCAATCAGCTGCTAGCAGGAGCAGCGACCACCAAATCCTACACGGTATATGGAGCAGGACGCAGGCAGCTCTGTGCACAGAGCATAGTGGCCGCGCTGGGGTACTGCAGCTCCAATGCCATTCTAGTGAGCTAAAGGTGCATGTAGAAGGGGTTATGTGACGCTTTCCTTCCCGACAGGCGGGTGCTTGGGCAGTGGAGGCGAAGCGTTCACCTCCACAGTGTGAGGACGAGGGATTGCTATTGCTGGTGATCAGCCAATTTCTGCAGTTATGGAAGCTGGGGGCAACCACACAGTTCTCCTTCAAATTAATGGCTGACCGTGTAATATTTGGTCATGCAGACTCCTCCAGAGCAAGACAAGATCTGAACCATACTTCAATAGAGGGGGTAGAGATAAGTGGCTGCCCACTTGTTTTGCTTATCTCTTGGCGAAGCAAATCATATCACTAGTAAAAACTCAACCCGATCCTCGTTTACCATGAAGATGGAGGGCGTATGTCAGAGGATCCTGTTGAAAACAATGGGATCTGCAGACATAGGTCTATGGCTAGCCTTTGGATAGAAGGGCACAGGGGCAGATTGGGACTGAACATTTAGCAGCAACTGTCTAGGGCAATATTCTGCAAACTGTGACTCCCATCATGCACGGACAGCCTATAGCATGCTGGCATTTCTCCTCCTCATTGTCTGTACCTGCTAAGGTTACATCAACCACTGGAGAAGATGGCCATCGAAGAGTCTTCATCCACTTTCCTGAGAGATGAGAGCGGTGCAAGATCAGTACTTCTAGAAAGATAAGAAAGAAGAAGTGTCTCCATCAAGAGATGCTATACCGCCATCTGGTGCCAGCTGAAAAATCAAAAATTACCACAAATTTCCCAACTCTAAGTTTCTTCTCTTAATATATGAATACACAGCATAAACTCTGTGCACCCTTGCTGCTATCTCTGCAAGTCCCTCTTTCTCCTGCTTGAACCAGGAGAGATGGATACAGTCAGGTCCATAAATATTGGGAAAGCGACACAATTCTAACATTTCTGGCTGTATTCACCACCACAATGGATTTAAAATGAAACAAACAAGATGTGCTTTACCTGCAGACTGTCAGCTTTAATTTGAGGTATTTACATCTAAATCAGGTGAACGGTGCAGGAATTACAGCAGTTTGCATATGTGCCTTCCACTTGTTAAGGGACCAAAAGTAATGGGACAATTGTCTTCTCGGCTGTTCCATGGCCAGGTGTGTGTTATCCCCTCATTATCCCAATTACAATGAGCAGATAAAAGGTCCAGAGGTCATTTCCAGTCTGCTATTTGCATTTGGAATCTGTTGCTGTCAACTCTCAAGATGAGATCCAAAGAGCTGTCACTATCAGTGAAGCCATCATCAGGCTGAAAAACACAACAAACCCATCAGAGAGATAGCAAAAACATTAGGCCTGGCCAAAACAACTGTTTGGAACATTCTTAAAAAGAAGGAACGCACCGGTGAGCTCAGCAACACCAAAAGACCCAGAAGACCACGGAAAACAACTGTGGTGGATGACTGAAGAATTCTTTCCCTGGTGAAGAAAACGCCCTTCACAACAGTTGGCCAGATCAAGAGCACTCTCCAGGAGGTAGGTGTATGTGTGTCATAGTCAACAATCAAGAGAAGACTTCACCAGAGAGAATACAGAGGGTTCACCACAAGATGTAAACCATTGGTGAGCCTCAAAAACAGGAAGGCCAGATTAGAGTTTGCCAAACGACATCTAAAAAAGCCTTCACAGTTCTGGAACAACATCCTATGGACAGATGAGACCAAGATCAACTTGTACCAGAGTGATGGGAAGAGAAGAGTATGGAGAGGAAAGGAGCTGCTCATGATCCTAAGCATACCACCTCATCAGTGAAGCATGGTGGTGGTAGTGTCATGGCGTGGGCATGTATGGCTGCCAATGGAACTGCTTCTCTTGTATTTATTGATGATGTGACTGCTGACAAAAGCAGCAGGATGAATTCTGAAGTGTTTCGGGGAATATTATCTGCTCATATTCAGCCAAATGCTTCAGAACTCACTGGACGGCGCCTCACAGTGCAGATGGACAATGACCCAAAGCATACTGCAAAAGCATCCAAAGAGATTTTTAAGGGAAAGAAGTGAAATGTTCTGCAATGGCCAAGTCAATTGCCGGACCTGAATCCGATTAGCAAGTGAAATGCACGCTCAAAGACAAAACTGATGGGAAAATGCCCCAAAAACAAGCAGGAACTGAAGACAGTTGCAGTAGAGGCCTGGCAGAGCATCACCAGGGATAAAACCCAGCGTCTGGTGATGTCTATGCGTTCCAGACTTCAGGCTGTAATTGACTGCAAAGGATTTGCAACCAAGTATTAAAAAGTGAAAGTTTGATTTATGATTATTATTCTGTCCCATCACTTTTGGTCCCTTAACAAGTGGGAGGCACAGATGCAAACGGCTGTAATTCCTGCACCGTTCTCCTGATTTGGATGTAAATACCCTCAGATTACAGCTGACAGTCTGCAGGTAAAGGACATCTTGTTTGTTTCATTTCAAATCCATTGTGGTGGTGTATAGAGCCAAAAATGTTAGAATTGTGTCGATGTCCGAATATTTATGGACCTGACATTATATAATTATATATATATATATATAGTGGTAATGTGAATAGTGATGTGTACAGTGAAACCCTGGAAGGGGTGTATATCTCACCTAGGTAAGATAAGTAAAGTCCAGGAAGATGGCACTTCCTTCAGCAAACCTAGTTGCTGAAGCTATTCTCTTTATTTATTCAGGGTTGGATTTTATTGGATTGGGATAGTGGGACCTCCCAATGCAGCCCCTCATTCCAGGGCATGTTTTCCTTTCACCTTAGGTGATGGCAGGTGAGGCCTGCTGTAATCAGGCGGACATAAAGCACCTCCCAGTGTGTCAGTCTGAGGAGGGAGAGCGAGACTGTTCTGTGAAGCAGAGACTCTATGCGTGGTCTCCGTCAGGAGGACTGAGGGGCCACAAGGCTTTGAATAGCCTGAAGTTTGGGGGACCTAGAGAACGAGGGTTGCACGGCCACAGTCACGAGGACTACTGGGCCACACTCCCCCAAAAGGTACTCGTATAGTTACAGCCTGGAAGCTGCTGGATTAATGTTGAGGAAAGCCACATGCGATGTCCATGTGTGAACTGTGCTCTACTAGTGAGGTAGGGACGTATTTTGTTTAGGTAGTGCCTAGACGGGCAGGAGTTTTTTTTTTGTATTCTAAGTATTGGCGGTGCGGGAACCTCACCCCACCCATTGATTTATAACTGGACTATCCTGTATGAAAAGAGTGCCAAAATAAATGCACAGCTTGGACATGAAAATCCGTTGTCTGGCGAGATATCTGAGTGTGACCCCCTGAAAAGAGACGATCCCATAGAAAAAAAATATATATACAGTATATATTCTGCTCTGTGTCTCTGCTATTCTTACAGTGTATGATCCTTCTGTATCCCCCGTGCGGTGAATAACTAACCAGCTGCTGGCAGATACAGGAGTGCGGACAGTCAGCGATCGCTATTGTCAGTAAGTACACAATCCGGGGAGAAGCTGTTCTAATATACAGACGTGGACAAAATTGTTGGTACCCTTTGGTCAATGAAAGAAAAAGTCACAATGGTCACAGAAATAACTTTAATCTGACAAAAGTAATAATAAATTAAAATTCTATAAATGTTAACCAATGAAAGTCAGACATTGTTTTTCAACCATGCTTCAACAGAATTATGTAAAAAAATAAACTCATGAAACAGGCATGGACAAAAATGATGGTACCCCTAGAAAACACAGAACATAATGTGACCAAAGGGACATGTTAATTCAAGGTGTGTCCACTAATTAGCATCACAGGTGTCTACAACCTTGTAATCAGCCATTGGGCCTATATATATGGCTCCAGGTAATCACTGTGTTGTTTGGTGATATGGTGTGTACCACACTCGACATGGACCAGAGGAAGCAAAGGAAAGAGCTGTCTCAAGAGATCAGAAAGAAAATTATAGACAAGCATGTTAAAGGTAAAGGCTATAAGACCATCTCCAAGCAACTAGATGTTCCTGTGAGTACAGTTGCACATATTATTCATAAGTTTAAGATCCATGGGACTGTAGCCAACCTCCCTGGACGTGGCCGCAGGAGGAAAATTGATGACAAATCTAAGAGACGGATAATCCGAATGGTAACAAAAGAGCCTAGAAAGACTTCTAAAGAGATTCAAGGTGAACTTCATGCTCAAGGAACATCAGTGTCAGATCGCACCATCCGTCGTTGTTTGAGCCAAAGTGGACTACATGGGAGACGACCAAGGAGGACACCATTGTTGAAAACGAATCATAAAAAAGCAAGACTGGAATATGCCAAACTACATGTTGACAAGCCACAAAGCTTCTGGGAGAATGTCCTGTGGACAGATGAGACAAAAATCGAAGTTTTTGCCAAGGCACATCAGCTGTATGTTCACAGACGAAAAAATGAAGCATATCAAGAAAAGAACACTGTCCCTACTGTGAAACATGGAGGAGGCTCTGTTATGTTCTGGGGCTGCTTTGCTGCGTCTGGCACAGGGTGTCTTGAATCTGTGCAGGGTACAATGAAATCTCAAGACTATCAAGGAATTCTAGAGAGAAATGTACTAGCCAGTGTCAGAAAGCTTGGTCTCAGTCGCAGGTCATGGGTCTTGCAACAGGACAATGACCCAAAACACACCGCTAAAAACACCCAAGAATGGCTAAGAGGAAAAAATTGGACTATTCTAAAGTGGCCTTCTATGAGCCCTGACCTCAATCCTATTGAGCATCTTTGGAAGGAGCTGAAACATGCAGTCTGGAAAAGGCACCCTTCAAACCGGACACAACTGGAGCAGTTTGCTCATGAGGAGTGGGCCAAAATACCTGCTGAGAGGTGCAGATGTCTCATTGACAGTTACAGGAAGCGTTTGATTGCAGTGATTGCCTCAAAAGGTTGCGCAACAAAATATTAAGTTAGGGGTACCATCATTTTTGTCCATGCCTGTTTCATGAGTTTATTTTTTTACATAATTCTGTTGAAGCATGGTTGAAAAACAATGTCTGACTTTCATTGGTTAACATTTATAGAATTTTAATTTATTATTACTTTTGTCAGATTAAAGTTATTTCTGTGACCATTGTGACTTTTTCTTTCATTGACCAAAGGGTACCAACAATTTTGTCCACGTCTGTATATATATATATATATATATATACACACACACACACAGTAGAACAGCTTCTCCCCGCCTCTATACTTACTGACAATAGCGAGCGCTGACTGTCCGCACTCCTGTATCTGCCAGCAGCTGGTTAGTTATTCACCGCGCAGGGGATGCAAAAGAATCATACACTCAGTGCTCACCATACTGACAGTGTAAAAACAGCAGAGAGACAGGGCAGAACATATATATTACAGTATATTGTCAGTTCTGCCGATATATATGAGGAAGCAGTGGCTTCAGAGCCCAGTGTCATCACAGTTCAGCGCTGCGCTGATGGATACTCCTTAGCAACGCTCATTCAGAAAGCGCTGCTAAGGGACACATCAGAGGCAGCTTTTTTCATACAAATGTACACATCTATATACAGGTCCTTCTCAAAAAATTTGTATATTGTGATAAAGTTCATTATTTTCTGTAATGTACTGATAAACATTAGACTTTCATATATTTTAGATTCATTACACACCAACTGAAGTAGTTCAAGCTTTTTATTGTTTTAATATTGATGATTTTGGCATACAGCTCATGAAAACCCAAAATTCCCATCTCAAAAAATTAGCATATTTCATCCGACCAATAAAAGAAAAGTGTTTTTAATACAAAAAAAGTCAACCTTCAAATAATGATGTTCAGTTCTGCACTCAATACTTGGTCGGGAATCCTTTTGCAGAAATGACTGCTTCAATGCGGCGTGGCATGGAGGCAATCAGCCTGTGGCACTGCTGAGGTGTTATGGAGGCCCAGGAGGCTTCAATGCGGCGTGGCATGGAGGCAATCAGCCTGTGGCACTGCTGAGGTGTTATGGAGGCCCAGGATGCTTCGATAGCGGCCTTAAGCTCATCCAGAGTGTTGGGTCTTGCGTCTCTCAACTTTCTCTTCCCCATATCCCACAGATTCTCTATGGGGCTCATGTCAGGAGAGTTGGCAGGCCAATTGAGCACAGTAATACCATGGTCAGTAAACCATTTACCAGTGGTTTTGGCACTGTGAGCAGGTGCCAGGTCGTGCTGAAAAATGACATCTTCATCTCCATAAAGCTTTTCAGCAGATGGAAGCATGAAGTGCTCCAAAATCTCCTGATAGCTAGCTGCATTGACCCTACCCTTGATAAAACACAGTGGACCAACACCAGCAGCTGACATGGCACCCCAGACCATCACTGACTGTGGGTACTTGACACTGGACTTCAGGCATTTTGGCATTTCCCTCTCCCCAGTCTTCCTCCAGACTCTGGCACCTTGATTTCCGAATGACATGCAGCAGTCCAGTGCTGCTTCTCTGTAGCCCAGATCAGGCGCTTCTGCCGCTGTTTCTGGTTCAAAAGTGGCTTGACCTGGGGAATGCGGCACCGGTAGCCCATTTCCTGCACACGCCTGTACACGGTGGCTCTGGATGTTTCTACTCCAGACTCAGTCCACTGCTTCCGCAGGTCCCCCAAGGTCTGGAATCGGCCCTTCTCCACAATCTTCCTCAGGGTCCGGTCACCTCTTCTCGTTGTGCAGCGTTTTCTGCCACACTTTTTCCTTCCCACAGACTTCCCACTGAGGTGCCTTGATACAGCGCTCTGGGAACAGCCTATTCGTTCAGAAATTTCTTTCTGTGTCTTACCCTCTTGCTTGAGGGCGTCAATGATGGCCTTCTGGACAGCAGTCAGGTCGGCAGTCTTACCCATGATTGCGGTTTTGAGTAATGAACCAGGCTGGGAGTTTTTAAAAGCCTCAGGAATCTTTTGCAGGTGTTTAGAGTAAATTAGTTGATTCAGATGATTAGGTTAATAGCTCGTTTAGAGAACCTTTTCATGATATGCTAATTTTTTTAGATAGGAATTTGGGGTTTTCATGAGCTGTATGCCAAAATCATCAATATTAAAACAATAAAAGGCTTGATCTACTTCAGTTGGTTTGTAATGAATCTAAAATTTATGAAAGTCTAATGTTTATCAGTACATTACAGAAAATAATGAACTTTATCACAATATGCTAATTTTTTGAGAAGGACCTGTATATTGTAAGGGATCGTCTCTTTTCAGGGGGTCACACTCACAGATATCTCACCAGACAACGGATTTTCATGTCCAAACTGTGCATTTATTTTGACAGTCTTCATATAAAGGATAGTCCAGTTATACATCACTGGGTGGGGTGAGGTTCCGCTATTCGAAGCCTTGTGGCCCCTCAGCCCTCCTGACTGAGACCACACACAGAGCCTCTGCTTCACAACAGTCTCGCTCTCCCTCCTCAGACTGACCTCCTCTGAGGCGCTTTATGCCAGCCTGATTACAGCAGGCCTCACCTGCGATCACCTCAGGTAGAAAGGAAAACCCGTACGGGAAGGGTGTGGACTGGGAACTCCCTCCTCCAAGCCTAGCCACCAGTCCAAGTAAAATCCTGCCCAGAAAATGTATACAGAAATGTCTCAGCAAACTATGCTTGGCTGAGACTACTGCCACTCTCTGGATTTTATCTGTCTCCCCCATCTGAGGTACCTGAAGTGGGACAACACACCCTCCAGCCCTGTTCACATTACCACAATATAAAGGACGTATATATATGTAAGTCTGTTCAACGATCACTCAAAAACGCAACCATCGATTTCAACTAAACTTGGTATACACATCCCTTGCTACCCGGAAATACATTTTGCGGGGGTCTCAGCTCTCTAGGACCTACCGTTCCTGAGATATTCCCAAAAATTGACCTGCATTAGCCAATACAAGCCTGCAAGTATTTCCCTCATATCCCAACTGCCATACACACGTCCCTTATCAGCCAATAGAAGCGTGCAGGCCCTTAGTCTCCGCATACACACAGTTTTACTCTAGGTTTCCATAACAACCCAGCCATTTTTCTTCACTGCTGAAGGTCAGCTTTAGGCTACACGACGACAATAAGTCGCACGACACATAGGGCACAACTACACTGCTGCTGTGAAGGTCTAAGTTAAGGGGAAGGGCTGCTGTGAAGGTAAAGTGGTGGGGCACTGGGGGGGGGGGGGGGGGTCAGTCTGTTGGGGTGGGGGACTGTGGGGGGGGTCAGTCTTATGGGGCGGGGCACTGTGGGGGGGGGGGTCAGTGTTAAAGGGAATCTGTCACTAGCAATTTACCCAATTTTTTTTTTCATGAATCCATGTTTAATAAAGTACCTTTTTTCCATCTGTCTTGTTCTTTTTATTGTGAGTCTTGTCATTTCTTCAAAAAATAGATTCTTATGATATGCAAATGACGCTGTAAGGAGCCCAGAGGGGCGTTATTCTTTCTCCACGGTGCCCAGAAACGCCCCTCTGAAGTGCCGTACCCGGCTAAATTTGAAAACTAATAACGCCTCCAAGTTCATCTAAATCGCCTCCCAGAGGCGCGGCTAAGTGCTCAACACCCCCCCCCCCCCAAGCACCGTGCATCCCAAATCCCGCGCAGGCGCAGTGCCGGCGATTGCCTTCGCTATGATAAGACGACTGACGGCACTGCGCCTGCGCGGCATTTTGGATGCCGGCGAGAGGACGATCGGGGTGTTTACCGTAGAGCGCGGCACTGGGGGGGGGGGGGGGGGGTTGAGCACTTAGCCGCGCCTCTGGGAGGTGATTTAGATGAACTTGGAGGCGTTATTAGTTTTCAAATTTAGCCGGGCACGGCACTTCAGAGGGGCGTTCCTGGGCACCGTGGAGAAAGAATAACGCATCATTTGCATATCATAAGAATCGATTTTTTGAAGAAATGACAAGACTCACAATAAAAAGAACAAGACAGATGGAAAAAAGGTACTTTATTAAACATGGATTCATGAAAAAAAAATTGGGTAAATTGCTAGTGACAGATTCCCTTTAAGGGGTGGGGGACTGTGGAGTTCACTGTTAAGGGGGGGGTGTTAACAGCACACACAAACATTAAATGAAATAGATACAATATACCCGTTCTTCTGCTAGTCTCTTATATATTAGAAAAGCTTTTCTTGTCACTTCCCTACAGATTACAAAAGAAAAACGTAAATGACAGTTACACTTTAAGCCGGAATCGCTGAATTGTTTTTATGGTATTTTCTTGTAGTGGATGCAAAAAGGAAGGAAAAGTATAAAGAAAGCCGGACACTTGTCCTCTCTTCTGTATTCACTGTAGAGATTGGATAAAGAGCAGACACAGAAACCTCATATATGATTCCAGCCTTACAGTTCTGCGGCGTTTACCCACCTCGGCATCCCCTACTGGCTCCATGTCTGGGGACTCTGGGATGTGAAAACTTTGCAGGGTCTGCACTGTGATGTAAAACTGAGCTGGCCGCACTTTATCCTACAGGGATCGGCAGCCTTCGGCACTGCAGCTGCTGTGAAACTACAACTCCCAGCATGCACACTTTCTTGGCCGTTCTTGTAACCCTTATCGAAGTGAAAGGAGGATACTGGGAGTTGTAGTTTCAGAACAGCTGGAGGGCAGCAGGTTGCTGATCCCTGTCCTAGGAGCTCGGCTACAAAATAGTAAACAGGAAAAAAACAATGCTGAATATTTATTTTTCGTGCTCGGAATTGGCAGCGTCCTGGGGAGGGGATCAACAATTCTTAGGGTAGGACCACATAGAGCAGTGATGCTGTGGATGCGGTCGAGTACCATGAGGCTGTACGAGCTGCAGCGGGCTCCAATTAACTAATTAGGTCTGCATTGTTTACTCAGTCTTCATTGTGAATGGACGTGCAACTTTGCTGGTGCAGCGCGGCCATTAACAATGAAGACCGACTAAACGATGCAGTCCTAATTAGTTAATTAGAGCCTGCTGCAGCTCGTATGGCCGAGACCGGCTGCGACATTGCTGTGCCTCGTGGTCGTACCCTTAGGGTCCATTCACACGTCCGTAAAATAGGTCCGCATCCGCAAAACACATATGGACGTGTGAATGGAACCTTAAAGTGGTTTCTGCTTGGAAACAACTGTAAAAATGAGCTGAAAGGTGAACCTGTGCGTCCTCAATTATGACTCTTTATAAAAGGCTGTGCTGATGTTTTTCCTATGTGCAAGAGGGTCTTGCAGGGCTCCAGAAATGGATCTAAGATGTGCCCCTAGACATGCAATCTCAGCTGGACATCCTGTAACTTTCCAAAGTCACTGGATTTAAAAAAAAAATGCATGGAATATACACGATGTATGAACTGGAAAATAAGCTTTCACTATGGGGGGGGCAAAGCAAAAACTTGCATGGGAGTTGGTCTGCTCCAATTAACAAGCAGATATGGAAGCTGTTGTGTTTCTATGAGGGAGCCACAAGATGATCCCGTTCTGTGCTTTGATTCATCGCTGGCAGTGACGAGAATAGAATGGAGGAGGCTTTGTCTGCAGCCAAGCTGTGATATGTAAAAAGCTGCTGACACTTCCAAGGCAACTGCCTGGTTTAGTGGGAGATGAGCACATGATGTACACACAGGGAAACGTCTGGATCCGCAGAACCTTATCTTATCTGATATGAAGGTATCTCGGCTAAAATAGAAAGGAACTGCATTATAAGCAATCCCCCAATTTGCAAGTTGCAAGTAGAAATGATCGGAGTCCAGTCGTGTATGGCGAGGATCACCTGCAGGTCAGGATTTGCGAATTTCCCACAATGTATTGCACCTGGCGATGCAAGTGTTCGTAGTAATGCTTGTTAGCGATGATCTAGCAGTGTAAGGCTTCATGCACACGGCCGTTGTTTTGGTCCGCATCCGAGCCGCCGTTTTTGCGGCTCGTATGCGGACCCATTCACTTCAATGGGGCCGCAAAAGACGCGGACAGCACTCCGTGTGCTGTCCACGTTCGTTTCTCCATTCCGTGGCCCCACAAAAAAAATAAATATAGAACATGTCCTTTTCTTGTCCGTTTGTGCAGACAAGAATAGGCATTTCTACAATGGGCCGTCCGTTCCGTAAATTGCGGAAGGCACACGGGCGGATTTCGTTTTTTGCGGATCCGCGGACCGCAAAAAAGGAACGGTCGTGTGCATGAGGCCTAATACTGCCGCTGATTGCCTGATGAACGAACATAGGATCACTGGGCAATCCAAATTTTTTGACAGGTAAGGCTACTTTCACACTGGAGTTTTGGCTTTCCATTTGTGAGATCCGTTCAGGGCTCTCACACGCGGTCCAAAACGGATCAGTTTTGCCCTAATGCATTCTGAATGGAAAAGGATCCGCTCAGAATGCATCAGTTTGCCTCCGTTCAGTCTCCATTCCGCTCTGGGGGCTGCCTGCAGCGTTTTGCTGTCCGTCTGACGAAGCAGAGCCAAACAGCACACAATGTAAGTCAATGGGGACGGATGCGTTTTCTCTGACACAATCTGGCACAATAGAAAAAGGATCCGTCCCCCATTGACTTTCAATTGTGTTAAAAACGGATCCATCATGGTTGTAGAAAACATAATGCAACTGGATCTGTTCATGACGGATGCATGCGGTGGTATTATTTTAACGGAATGGTTTTTGCAGATCCATGACAGATCCGCAAAAAATGCTAGTGTGAAAGTAGCCTTAAAAAAATATATATATAATTGGCGGGCGATAGTTCGTGGTGTCTAAAACTCACAGCATGGGGATGAGCGATGGCATAACAATCACCCCTCCCTATACTGATAGTAATAGCAGCGGTTCCTTCCGCTAGCGAGCAGATGATTGATGGGAAAAGCGCTTCCCTCTGCGCATGTTAAATCGGGCTGTCTAAAGCCTCATTCACACGTCCGTGTGTTGTATGTGTTCGCCACGGACAGCACACGTCCCCATTCATTGTAGGGTACTTTCACACTTGCGTTGCTGGATCCGGCAAGCTGTATGCAAATGTAAACCAATTGTAGACGGATCCGGATGCGGATCTGTCTCACAAATGCAATGCAATACCGGATCCGTCTCTCCGGTGTCATCCAGAAAAACTGATCCAGTATTTTATTTTTCTTACATTTTTAAAGGTGTGCGCATGCGCAGTCTGGAAGACCGGATCCGTCAATGCGGCACTAATACATTACAATGGAAAAAAATGCCGGCGGCAAGTCTTCAGGATTTTTGGCTGAAGAGAAAAATGCAGCATGCTGCGGTTTTTTCTCCGTCCAAATACCGTAAAAGGACTGAACTGATGCATCCTAAACGGATTGCTCTCCATTCAGAATGCATTAGGATAAAACTGATACATACGGAACTCAATACGGGAAAACTTTGACGCAAGTGTGAAAGTACTCTTAATGTATGTATTCACACATCAGTTTTTTTACCACTGTCCATGGGCCCGTGTTTTTAGCACGGATGCATGCTCTATTTTGTCCGTATTCACGGATCCATCACGCACATTATAGTCTATGGAACCGTGAAAGCCACGGATGAAACACTGATGCCATCCGTGTTTCACAGATCATTAGGAAGAGATGCTTCGAAAATTATTTTTCAACTGTGCAGTGTCAGTGAAACACGGATGACACACAGACAGCAAAAAACAGATACACGGACCCAACACAGACATCTTCACAGAGGCATCACTCACCACCTTTTCATGGATTTGAGCACGGACGTGTGAATGAGGCTTAATACACACTTAGATCACCTGCTCAATACTAAGGAAGCCCTGAATACATGACCGACAGGTGGGCCTCGAAGACTGGAGCTGGGGGACCCTGGTGTATGCATTCAGACCCCGCATGGCTCCCCTGCAGCCTGGTCTATTATAGTCTATAGGTAAAGTATAGACCGGAGGTCTCCAGCCTTTTATACCCTGAGAGTCTGATTTATTGTTGACTGATGGTTGGGAGCCACATTAAAGTCCAATTATAGGATTTCAATTTTGATGTCCTATTCTCAAGTTAGGCCATCACTGACAGATCGGTGGGGGGTCCTATAGCCCACACCCCTGCTGATCAGCCATTCCTCAGTAGGTCCAGCGTGTAGTGGATGGAGCTGGTCACTGGAGCGCTGTTCTCATTGACTTCAGTGGGAGCTTTGCTGCAGTAACCAGCTCTGTCCACTACACAATGATGGCGCTGTGTAGTTCAGATGTGGACTCCGGCACCAGAGCTACTTGGGAACGGCTGATCAGCGGGGGTGAGTGTTGTCTGACTACCGCTGTTCAGATATTGATGGGCTAAGCTGAGGACAGGCCATCAATATTAAAATCCCGGATAATCCCTTTGACAATTTGCAGATACATTGCACCTGACATATTGGTATTAAAGGGAACCTGTCACTGTACTGGGGAGAGGCTTTATCTGTAATATACCGGTAGTTAGTGGATGTCCCATTACAGCAAGCGTTGCAGAAGCTAGGACGGCACTCGTCACTGCAAATGATGGAAGTTTTTATTGAAATTCCGCCAGTAGTGAAGGTTGACATTGGTTGCACCGTCTGGGGATTTACCCTGGAATTAGACAAAATGGGAACAGGTAAGTATACAGAGCAGGCACATACATATCCTCCAACAATGTAATACGGTTACGGATACGGCATACATGAGGTCACAGAGGCGGTGTAACCGTGTAACCGTCTGATTCCATAATGTACCACGGCCTGTCTATGGAAGTGATAGTGCCCGTAATAGAAGTCCAGGACTGTGGTTAGATCAGGATTGTGATGGACGTCTCATATACTGGCAGATAAATACATGCAATGTTCTAGAAATAGATACCCGAACCCCCTCTATGACCCCATGTACGCAGTAATAGTGGAATTGATAAGGCTACTTTCACACCTGCGGCAGAGGATTCCGGCAGGCAGTTCCGTCACCGGATCCGTCAAAATGCATGTAAACTGAAGGCATTTATCAGACGGATCAGGATCCTGATCCGTATGACAAATGCAATGAAATGCCGGATCCGTCTCTCCAGTGTCATCCGGAAAAACCGATCCGGCATTTATTTTTTTTCACTTTTTTTGCGGTCTTAACATGCGCAGACCGCAATGCCGGATCAGTTTTTCCGGAACACTCGGGGATCCGGCATTAATGCATTTCAATGGGAAAAAAAGCCAGCATTCAGGCAAGTGTTCCGGAATTCTGGACGGAGATAAAACCTTAGCATGCTGCGGTATTATCTCCGTCCTGAAAAGGCAAAAAGCCTGAACTGAAGACATCCTGAACGGATTACTCTCCATTCAGAATGCATTAGGATAAAACTGATCAGTTCTTTTCCGGTATTGAGCCCCTGTGACAGAACTCAATGCCGGAAAAGAATAACGCTGGTGTGAAAGTACTCTAAGGCTGCATTTAGAATTCCATATCTGGCATAGCTGGATAATGCCGGAAACCGCCGGATTCACATTGACGGCTGCTTAACGGCATTAATGCCATAAATTGGCCGGATCTCTGTTGGAACCCATAGCAGTCTTGTAGTTAATAAGGATCCGGCGGTTCCTGGCATGAATGGGCTAAGCTGAATACGGTAAACTCCGGCATGCTGTTCCTCTGTCACATTTCTAAATGCTGACATAAAAGTAGACTTAAAGGGTATGGCCCATCTCGCACGTTGGTGGCATATCGCCAGGATATGCCACCAATGTCCGATAGTGCCTCCCAAAGGAAAGCGCACCACGCATGCGTGGCGTTGCACTCTAGTCACTTCTATTTGAGTTCCGAACAGAGCCGAGCGTGCGCACTTGGCTATATCAGGAACTCCCATAGAAGCGAATGAAGAACGCACTACGCAAGCGCGGCCACCTTTCCGTTCACCTCTATAGGAGTTCCAGAAACGGCTGAGCCAGCGCCAGAGCTTTCATTAATCGCAGTGAAGTAACGAGTGCCGTCCTAGCTTCTTGAACGTACTGTAAACCTCACAGCAGAAGGTGTCACAAGGGACGAGCACCTACTTACACGGAATGGGAATTTGAAGGTGCTGTTGCCTTTATGGAAATATACTTTAGCAAGCGCATATATATCGCCATAACTCAGGGCTCCAATGCTGAGCCTCAGGGGTAGACATACCATCGGCGTATCCTGTGCCGCTGCACAGGGGCCCTTTAGGTAAGGGTGGTCCATAGCGAAGTAAAAAACAAGGGCACAGACGGGCGGTGATCAAGGACTGACTACAGAGTGGAGAGGTGAGCCCTACCCTGAAGATACATTAGACGGTTATTGTCTAAGTCCACCCTTTGGCGAGCCACACTGCTGGGGTCACTGGTTGGGGTTTAGACTGACAATAGTATTATCCGGATACGGCGTCTACCGTCAGACGCAAACAGAGATAGTGCAGCCCTGAAGCTTCCTGGACCCACTATCCCTAGCTACTTGCACGGTCACCCTAGGCGGTGACCCCACAACTGGGCAGCAGTCCCTACGCTGAAATACGTGTGAGGTTGATGCATAAATGGGGAACAAACAGACAAACCCTAAGAGAATAGTCATATGGAAAAGGGTCAAATGCCAGTCGGACAATGAGGTAGAAAGATGCCAGAGGCAAACGAAAAAACCGATGCGCCAGAAAGTCAAAAACCAGAAGATCGGAGTCACGAGACCAATCCAGAAAATCCAAGCCAGAGGAGTCTTCAATTACAGCAAGGGGAACCAGAGGTTTAGAAATTCACCAGCACCTACACATGCAGGCATTGTAGAGTAATAAATAAAATGAGCACTCACCACCTGGTGTACTGTCAATAGTTTATCTCTACAAAATTTTGTTAAAACTATATTAATAACATACATAACATAAAAACATATTTGCACAAATTGTTGGAGAGTATATCTGATGGATATAACTGATATTTCTATCTATTAGTCAATCTCGCTAATCTCTTGATGTCCGGAATATCTAATACATTATCAAAATATACAAAATATAAAATATAGAATTATGTGCGAATAACAATAGGTCAAATTATCAAAAACTTTTCAAAAAGTGTCCATAGTGTGAATGAACTGATTAGATAAGATCCAAAGGTTAGTGTCAAAGTAAAAAAGTAAAAAAGTAAAAAATGCTGCAACAAAGTATCAAAGTAGTGTTCAATGTGATGAGAATCCTCATGCGGTAAAGGTATCCGGACAAGCAGATTGAAAATTTAGGATGGATCTGTTAATCTCCCAATATCTGTCATTAATTCTAAGAAATAGCAATCACAATAATATGGAGGTTGAATATTAGTAGTTGGGGTTAGGTGTTAGTATATAGGGATTGCATCTGGGGCGTCCCCCTGTTGCTCCCCCTCTTACCTTCCCCTGCGTAAAGTTCACTGCTCTTGGGTGGTCGGCTTCGGTGCGGCTCGCTGTGTATCACCGCTGGATATAGTGAAGACGATATTTGCTATCAGCGTTGTTTGTTCGTCTCGTGGCCGTCCTCTGACGTCATCAAACCTTGTCTGGTTTGCGTGTCATTCACCCGGCGACTCTCGTGTTCACTCACGATAGATTCCAAATCTCCTTCTAATTGTGGATCAGTGTCTGTGTCGATCAGTATAGGGAGCGATTTGCTCTAATGCACTTTCTTTTGATTTCCTCCTAGGTCTAGATGGGTAGTTGGTCCTCTCCAAAAAAAAAAAAAAAAAAAAAAAAAAAACAGGCCAGACGCGTTTCGAGGGTTAATCCTCTTCCTCAGTGGCTATAATGTGGGATCCAACTACCTCCTCCTTATATAGTCTGTGGCTCCCAACCACCCACCTAAAACCTGGCACGGATTTGTATTATACACTTATATCCATTTTCATATTCTTCGGTATTACTCTAAAAAGCCATATCTTTCAGTTCATATAACATGTTCAAAAAACTATACAATAAAATCTTTTTAATCTTTTTGATAAAGGCTTTCTCTATGTGTTATGTAATATATAGCTGTAGTCCCCTTATTTCATTTCGTGCCGTTGAACCTTCTCTCCACTTTTTGGTTGTTTCTCAGGGGGATTATTGCATACTCTATTATTATTTATATTCAACGGAGAAATGAAATAGTATCTTACTACTAAGACATCCTAATCAATGTTCTATATGTCTGTCTATTCCCTTTGTTGTCTATGTCTGTCTATTCCCTTTGTTGTCTATGTCTGTCTATTCCCTTTGTTGTCTATGTCTGTCTATTCTATATGTCTGTCTATTCCCTTTGTTGTGGTATCTTCTTTACCATATACATATCACTTTAAAAAGGTATGTACCAAAAATATCAAAAAATAATAAAGAAATAATAAAGAAAAACAGAAAAACGCATGCTATCCCCAAAAACGCACCTGCGTTTCCTCTGCGTTTTGGCTGCGTTTTTTCCAGAAACCATTCAGAAATCATTCCCAAGGGCTTTCACTTCAATGGCACCCTCTCAA
Organism: Bufo gargarizans; assembly: GCF_014858855.1. Taxonomy (NCBI): domain Eukaryota; kingdom Metazoa; phylum Chordata; class Amphibia; order Anura; family Bufonidae; genus Bufo; species Bufo gargarizans. The sequence continues at coordinate 39,085,222 of NC_058086.1, forward strand.
TATATACTCCCCAATGGATTTAGGTATCATCATTTTTTAATAAATTTTATTAATTTATTTTCTTTTTTGTGTTTGTTTTCCATTTTTTTATGGTTGAGGGCACAGAGATTTTATCCTTTATTGATCCCATAACTCCCCACCTACTGTTTATTGGGGTAATCATAATATTTTAATTCTTTCCCATACACATATCCCTTTATAAAAGAATGCGCATGTCATTCCCCCAAAAAACGCACCTGCGTTTCCTGTGCGTTTTGGCTGCGTTTTTTCCGGAATCTTCCAAAAAAGAGAGCATTCTCCAGGACTTTCCCTTGGGTAGCACCCTCTCCATATGTTTCCCCATGGTTTTGGATATATTATTGTTAGTTTATTTTATTTTGGACTTGTTTTCCATTTTTATAATTTTTATAATTAAGGGCACAGAGATTTTATCCTTTATTAGTCCCGTAACTTCCCACCTACTGTTTAATGGGGTACTCGTAATATTCTGACTCATTCTACCATTGTACCTCAATGGATTACAGAAATCCAAATAACTCAAAATCTGAGTTTAGACCATGGGGGAGAAGTGTTTCGAATTCAAAAATCCGTCGGGATTCTTGTCTCGACATCCTGGCGATATGGTCTCCCCCTCTCCAGTTTATATCCACTTTCTCAAAGGCTGCGAAGACCATACCTCCAGGATTTTTGTTGTGATGTTGTTTATAATGTAATGAGAGGGAATGCTTTTCATACCCATTTTTGATGTTGGTGATATGTTCGCTCAATCTTTTCTTAAGGGACCGTTTCGTTCTCCCCACATATTGTTTCTTGCACTGACACTCGATTATATATAAGATGTTCTTTGAGCTACAAGTAAGGAAGTCTTTTATTTTCCATTTAAAGGAATTAACCCTTGATTGGATTTCTAGAGTTTTTTTGGGAAAAGATGTCAATTTACATATACTACAGCTTCCACACCTATAAAAGCCTTGCAAGTTTAACCAATTGTGTATCGTACGATTGTCTGTTTTATGTTTAACTGTTGGAGCTACTTTTAAAGATAAGTTCTGGGCCCTTGTGTACGTTATCAAGGGACCATTACTTACCATGGGGCCTATAAGTTTGTCACCCAATAGATGGTGCCAGTGTTTCTTCACAATTGCTTCCACTTTCTTATGTTGTTTATTGAAGGGCAGAATTATTCTCAGATTCTCCTCCTTTTCCTTCTTAACTTCTGCCCTATTTGGTGTGGTATTTTCCCCAAAAAAGGACTCTCTTTGCATATTTTTCACCTTTGTAAGTGCTTTTTCCAGTATGTTAGTCGGATATTCTTTCTCTAGAAATTGATCTTTCATGATCATAGATTCCCTTTCAAACTGGGAACAACTCTTAATCAAACAATCTATATTGTTAATAGAACTGATTGTCAAGAGAAGGAAGCAAATATTGGAGGATACTACGGATAAAATAATAAAGATGAAGGAAATCATTCAGAAATCACCCATAAATGAGGAAACCACAAATTGGGAACAAAGAATTTGTAAGAATCTAGGTTCCATAGAACAAGAGATAATCAATAAAAAGAGTAAAAAGATTAAAAAAACCTTTAGAACTGATAGTGGTGAATATGTCCCAAGAGATAATAGTCAACACCATAATGATCAATATATACCCACTGGAGAACCAAATATAGAACACATAAGAGAAGAGAACATCCAGATGGAGTATGATATCCCAGTGAGGAATCGTTATGAGACAATCAGTAATAATCATTTTTTAGATGGGACCCCCCCTCACCACAAAATAAAAACAAAACCCAGGCAGTTGAGAGAGAGAACACCCGAACGGAGGAAATCTCCTTTAGATTTAAACCGTTATCCCCCCAGGAGTCATCAATACAATTTGAGACACAGGGAACAATATCAAGAAAGTCAGTACAGTCCAAGGGAAAGAGGCCCCCAGGGAAGGAGGGAGAACAACACCCTAAATCGATATCAATACCATTACGAACAAGATCAAAGAGAACTAGAAGGGGAAAGAAGAAGAAAGAGGGGTCGCAGGGACTGATGGTACATACAAACACAGACGCAATTATTAATTTGAGTCATACTTCACTCACCTCAACACAAATCAATTTGTTAAACAAGGGATTAAAATTTGCCCCAACAGCCCAACCGAATAAATTTGACATTTATATCGGTATAGAGAAATTTATTAGAAAATTATGCCTCAAAAAACATTTTATGAGGAACCCCATAATTGAAAACTCTATTGAGAAGAATATATATATCCACACTAGCTTGAAACCTAGGAGTAAAATGTACCCACGGCAGCAAATTGGACAAGAGATTGCAGCTTTTAAGAAATCAGTAGAAACCGATATAAGGAAATTGAAAGGAAGTGTAAAAAATGGGAATAACATAACAGCTCAGGAAATACAGGCGATAAAACAACTTCAAAAGCAGGAAAATATCACCATCAGACCTGCTGACAAAGGGGGGGCTATTGTCATACTTGAAACCCAGAAATATGAGGAGGAATGTCTAAGACAACTGTCGGATGCTACTACATATGCGAGACTGATGAGAGACCCCACCAAGGAATACAATCAAGAGTTGAGTGACTATGCCAGAGATGGTTGGGAGAAAGGAATTCTAAATGAGCAAGAATTTAAATACATCACCATGACTCAACAACGGTTACCAGTCTTCTACTGCCTACCTAAAGTGCACAAAGACCAGCTCAACCCCCCAGGGAGACCAATCATCTCTGGCATAGGGTCACTTACCTCGAATCTATCAGAGTACTTGGATAAACATCTTCAACCCAGTGTAAAAGAAAATTTTGCATACATTAGGGACACAACACAAATCATCAAAATAGTGGAGGGACTCAGATATGAGACCGATTGGATATTAGGGACTCTTGATGTGAGTTCGCTGTACACAGTTATAGATCACGACCAAGGTGTCAATGCATTAAAAACCCAACTAAAAAAACATAGCAGTTTCCCTGAAGACCAAGTGGAATTTATAGCAGAAGGGGTAAAATTCATCTTAACCCACAATTACTTCAGATTTAATCTTGATTACTATCTCCAGATAAGAGGAACCGCCATGGGTACCAGGTTTGCGCCCAGCTATGCCAATTTATTTATGGCACAATGGGAATGTGAGAAGATCCTACCCATGCTGGGCGCAGGCCTGGTACTCTGGCATAGGTTCATTGATGACATCCTGTTTGTCTGGAGAGGTACAAGAGAAGATCTCAACATATTCTTGGAGGACATTAACACCAACATATATAATTTGAAATTTTCAGCGAATGTGAGCACAGAGAAGATCGAATTCTTAGATCTACAAATTAAAGTAAAGAATGACCAATTGGTTTGTAGCACATACCAGAAAGAAGTCTCCCGTAATAGTTACATTATTTTCTCAAGCTGCCATCTACCTAGGTGGCTGCTTGAAGTCCCTACAGGACAATTCAAGCGGATAAAAAGAAACTGCACAGAGGAGGAAGAGTTTGAAAGGGAATCTATGATCATGAAAGATCAATTTCTAGAGAAAGAATATCCGACTAACATACTGGAAAAAGCACTTACAAAGGTGAAAAATATGCAAAGAGAGTCCTTTTTTGGGGAAAATACCACACCAAATAGGGCAGAAGTTAAGAAGGAAAAGGAGGAGAATCTGAGAATAATTCTGCCCTTCAATAAACAACATAAGAAAGTGGAAGCAATTGTGAAGAAACACTGGCACCATCTATTGGGTGACAAACTTATAGGCCCCATGGTAAGTAATGGTCCCTTGATAACGTACACAAGGGCCCAGAACTTATCTTTAAAAGTAGCTCCAACAGTTAAACATAAAACAGACAATCGTACGATACACAATTGGTTAAACTTGCAAGGCTTTTATAGGTGTGGAAGCTGTAGTATATGTAAATTGACATCTTTTCCCAAAAAAACTCTAGAAATCCAATCAAGGGTTAATTCCTTTAAATGGAAAATAAAAGACTTCCTTACTTGTAGCTCAAAGAACATCTTATATATAATCGAGTGTCAGTGCAAGAAACAATATGTGGGGAGAACGAAACGGTCCCTTAAGAAAAGATTGAGCGAACATATCACCAACATCAAAAATGGGTATGAAAAGCATTCCCTCTCATTACATTATAAACAACATCACAACAAAAATCCTGGAGGTATGGTCTTCGCAGCCTTTGAGAAAGTGGATATAAACTGGAGAGGGGGAGACCATATCGCCAGGATGTCGAGACAAGAATCCCGACGGATTTTTGAATTCGAAACACTTCTCCCCCATGGTCTAAACTCAGATTTTGAGTTATTTGGATTTCTGTAATCCATTGAGGTACAATGGTAGAATGAGTCAGAATATTACGAGTACCCCATTAAACAGTAGGTGGGAAGTTACGGGACTAATAAAGGATAAAATCTCTGTGCCCTTAATTATAAAAATTATAAAAATGGAAAACAAGTCCAAAATAAAATAAACTAACAATAATATATCCAAAACCATGGGGAAACATATGGAGAGGGTGCTACCCAAGGGAAAGTCCTGGAGAATGCTCTCTTTTTTGGAAGATTCCGGAAAAAACGCAGCCAAAACGCACAGGAAACGCAGGTGCGTTTTTTGGGGGAATGACATGCGCATTCTTTTATAAAGGGATATGTGTATGGGAAAGAATTAAAATATTATGATTACCCCAATAAACAGTAGGTGGGGAGTTATGGGATCAATAAAGGATAAAATCTCTGTGCCCTCAACCATAAAAAAATGGAAAACAAACACAAAAAAGAAAATAAATTAATAAAAATGTATTAAAAAATGATGATACCTAAATCCATTGGGGAGTATATATTGAGAGGGTGCCATTGAAGTGAAAGCCCTTGGGAATGATTTCTGAATGGTTTCTGGAAAAAACGCAGCCAAAACGCAGAGGAAACGCAGGTGCGTTTTTGGGGATAGCATGCGTTTTTCTGTTTTTCTTTATTATTTCTTTATTATTTTTTGATATTTTTGGTACATACCTTTTTAAAGTGATATGTATATGGTAAAGAAGATACCACAACAAAGGGAATAGACAGACATATAGAATAGACAGACATAGACAACAAAGGGAATAGACAGACATAGACAACAAAGGGAATAGACAGACATATAGAACATTGATTAGGATGTCTTAGTAGTAAGATACTATTTCATTTCTCCGTTGAATATAAATAATAATAGAGTATGCAATAATCCCCCTGAGAAACAACCAAAAAGTGGAGAGAAGGTTCAACGGCACGAAATGAAATAAGGGGACTACAGCTATATATTACATAACACATAGAGAAAGCCTTTATCAAAAAGATTAAAAAGATTTTATTGTATAGTTTTTTGAACATGTTATATGAACTGAAAGATATGGCTTTTTAGAGTAATACCGAAGAATATGAAAATGGATATAAGTGTATAATACAAATCCGTGCCAGGTTTTAGGTGGGTGGTTGGGAGCCACAGACTATATAAGGAGGAGGTAGTTGGATCCCACATTATAGCCACTGAGGAAGAGGATTAACCCTCGAAACGCGTCTGGCCTGTTTTTTTGGAGAGGACCAACTACCCATCTAGACCTAGGAGGAAATCAAAAGAAAGTGCATTAGAGCAAATCGCTCCCTATACTGATCGACACAGACACTGATCCACAATTAGAAGGAGATTTGGAATCTATCGTGAGTGAACACGAGAGTCGCCGGGTGAATGACACGCAAACCAGACAAGGTTTGATGACGTCAGAGGACGGCCACGAGACGAACAAACAACGCTGATAGCAAATATCGTCTTCACTATATCCAGCGGTGATACACAGCGAGCCGCACCGAAGCCGACCACCCAAGAGCAGTGAACTTTACGCAGGGGAAGGTAAGAGGGGGAGCAACAGGGGGACGCCCCAGATGCAATCCCTATATACTAACACCTAACCCCAACTACTAATATTCAACCTCCATATTATTGTGATTGCTATTTCTTAGAATTAATGACAGATATTGGGAGATTAACAGATCCATCCTAAATTTTCAATCTGCTTGTCCGGATACCTTTACCGCATGAGGATTCTCATCACATTGAACACTACTTTGATACTTTGTTGCAGCATTTTTTACTTTTTTACTTTTTTACTTTGACACTAACCTTTGGATCTTATCTAATCAGTTCATTCACACTATGGACACTTTTTGAAAAGTTTTTGATAATTTGACCTATTGTTATTCGCACATAATTCTATATTTTATATTTTGTATATTTTGATAATGTATTAGATATTCCGGACATCAAGAGATTAGCGAGATTGACTAATAGATAGAAATATCAGTTATATCCATCAGATATACTCTCCAACAATTTGTGCAAATATGTTTTTATGTTATGTATGTTATTAATATAGTTTTAACAAAATTTTGTAGAGATAAACTATTGACAGTACACCAGGTGGTGAGTGCTCATTTTATTTATTACTCTACTTTAACCCTTTTTTTCTGGGTGGACGGGTGAACCACCCATAAAATAGAGCACCATTACCATACATCAGATACGGGTGAGCCACGATATACATCCTTTCCTTACATGCAGGCATTGGCCTTCTGTACTTAGTGAGGAGCAGCTGACGCCGGCTGAGCGTCCTGACGCTATGGAGCCCCGGCGCGCCCCCTCATTTGCCCGGAGCTCACATGTCAGAGCGGGCCGCCCCAACAGACCTGGTTCCCCTGTAATAAGTATGTACTCTACTGATAGGCTCTAACAGCAACCTTTAATTTCACATGGCTTAAAGGGAACCTGTCATCAACTTTATGCTGCCCAGACTAACAGCAGTATAAAGTAGAGACAGGTGAGCTGATTTCAGCGGTCTTTCATTTATAAGCTAAAAGTAAGCGGTTGCCGAGAACCAACATCACAATCATTGCAGACCGGGCCTGGAAAAGAGTCACGGCCACCGGAGAAGAGTCCTGGTTATTCATGAATTCCTGCTCTCCTGCTGATGACTGACCGTCTAATACCTAGTTTTCCCCCTCTCTCTCTAGGAGAGAACTGCCAATCATCAGCAGACGGGCGAGAGAGCAGGAGATTATAATAACCAGGACTCTTCTCAGGTAGATCTGACTCTTCTCAAGGCCTGGGCTGCAATGATTATGATGCTGGTTCTCGGCAACCACTGACTGTTAGCTGATGAGTGACACACCGCTGACACAGCATTTCTGTCACTATTTTATGCCGCCCTCCGTGGGGTCAGCATAAAGCTGATGACAGGTTCCCTTTAACCCCTTTTTTTTTTTTTTTATCATCGTTTTCCAAGAGCTATAACTTTAGAGCATTCAGCTGTTTTCTAGATAATTTTTCCAAGCTAAACACCCCCTTTAAGAAACTGTTACCCAACAGGCGCAAACCTGAGTGTGAATGGGGAATTTTGTATAAAACTGAATGATTTATGTAATTAACAACACCCAGCAAACTGTATACAGCGCTGGTTTTCTCCTGTTAAAGTGTCCCTGTACTTTGGGAAAACTTTTGATACGCCATAGCGACATTTCAAATGTTTTATTTGGGGGGGGGGGGGGGGTCTGAGTGCTGAGACCCTTGCGATCTCTAGATCTCACGCAGACTGCTCTCTCTCTTCTTGCTGCAGGAGACGGGGTCACAGACTTTCTATTGAGATCGGTGGGGGTATCCGTGCTCAGACCCCCACCAATCAAAACTTTTGAAATGCCGCTATAAAAAAGTTACAGACGCTTTAAAGACGCACCCCAGATATTTTTCACCTATATAGTGCAGCATAGGCTGTAGTTGAAGGGTCACTAATAGTGTTGAGCAAACTTGTGCTTTAAGTTTGCCGTCTAAAGTTCAGGTTATCGAAGAATCGCGTTATGGATTCTAAATTCCGTTATGGTCCGTGGCAGCGGAATCCAGAACGCGATTGTTCGATAACCCGAACTTTAAACACAAGTTTGCTCAACACTAGTCACTCACTTAAAAAAAAAACAAAAAAATAGACATATGACACCCACCAATGCGTAGAATGACGAAGAAGAAGCACTAGCATAGTGTACTCTCGCTCCTGAGGATGGAATTGAGACAGTCTCCATAGACTTCTATGGAGACTGTCTAATGCAGCGAGGAGGGAGAGAAATAGGTGAGCGTCTCAGCGCTTAGACCTCCACAGATCGAAACTTTTGATATGCCTCCATGATATACTATTGACCCTTTAAAGAAGCTACCAGATGAAAGGCCATCCCGGTTTCTATTAAAGAAGCCAGGATAGGCGGCAGCCATAGCATACATTACACAAACCAATAGGAGCCAATGTGCCCCTAGCAACCAATCAGATTACAGCTCTCATTCTGATAAAGCACGTTACAAAATGAAAGCTTTGATCTGATTGGTTGCTAAGGAAAACCGCTTCCTTTTGCTGTCTTCCTTCCGTCTCATCCATAAGACCTGAACGCAGTCGTGCATTTGTTACGACACTTGATATTTTGGGTCTCGTTTCGCCCCCTTACAACAACCGCACCAGGCGCTAACGGCTTCCCCCCTACCCAGCAAGCACTGCGCTTCCGAGACTGTCAACCAGTGTCACGTGACGGATTCCTCAGCGCGTCATGTGACGCGGAAGTCTGCTGCTGCCTGACTGTCACCGGGGGAAGATGGCGGCGCTCGGCTGCGGTTGCCGGGTGTTGCTGTTGCTCTTTGCGCTGGGAGTTAGCGCTCAATACGCCGAGGTGAGAGGGGGCGCCTCATTATGTGTGCGGCCATGACGCCTGCATGTATGCCGAGCCAGGTCCCAGGCGTGCGCTGTGCTGCCATCAGCCTGAAGCTCTCTTGACCACATGCATCAAGAGAGGAGAAGCAGAATCTCTGGGTCCAGTGATATTGCCCATAGCAACCGTCCGCATGACGGCTCGTGTTTATTTAGGGCATTTTCACATGTAGCAGATCTGGATAGTCTGCAGAGTGTTGCAGTAACTGGGGGAGATTTATCAAAACTTGGGGGGGGGGGGGGGGACTGGCTTAGTTGCCCATAGCAACCAATCAGATTGATGCTTCCTTTTTTTAAGGAGCTCTGAAAATTGAAAGGAGGAATCTGGTTTCTATGGGCAACGGAGCCAGTTTTGATGAATCTCTCCCCGTGAGAATTTTGCCACATCTCACGCAGCGGGAGGAATTTGCAGTGCATCAGGTGAAATCCCTGGCAAAATGTGCAACAGACTTAGGCTACTTTCACACTTGCGGCAGGACGGATCCGACAGGCTGTTCACCCTGTCGGATCCGTCCTTCCGCTATTTCGGCGGAGCTCCGGCGCAGTTCACGGTGCCAGACAAAAAAGTCGGACATGCAGGACTTTTAGTCTGGCGGCCTTTCGCCGTGCTGCGCTGGAGCTCCACCCTAGTCCACATTATAGTCAATGGGGACGGAGCGGCGGTCCGGCGGCTACGCCGAATTAGCGGAAGGACGGATCCAACAGGGTGAACAGCCTGTCGGATCCGTCCTGCTGCAAGTGTGAAAGTAGCCTAAGGCCCCTTGCAGACGAGCGTGAGCGGATTAGGTCCGGATGCGTTCAGTGAAAAATGCGCAATTTCGCAAGCAAGTTCTTTCAGTTCTGTCTGCGATTGTGTTCAGTTGTTCAGTTTTTATCGCGAGGGTGCAATGCGATTTAATGCGTTTTGCAGGCGCGTGCTAAAAAAAATGCAGTTTGCAAACAACATCTCTAAGCAACCATCCGTGAAAAAAGCATCGCACCCGCACTTGCTTCCGAATGTGATGCGATTTTTCACGCAGCTCCATTCACATCTTATGGGGCCAGAATATAGAACATGCTGCGATTTTTTTACGCAACGCACAAGTGGTGCGTGAAAACCAACGCTCATGTGCACAGCCAGCGCTCCAGACAAAAAAAAAATATCAAGGAGCCATTGGCTCCTAACCTGAAAATTTTTAAAATACATATAATTACGGTATAATAATAAAAAATAAAAAAAGACATGTCTTACCTAGGGTTGTCAGGATACCAAAATTTGGATTCGATTTCGATACCATAAAAAAGTATTGCGATACTCGATACCACGTGCATTGGTATCCGCTCTTAGGTGCTGTTCGCATTACATCCGTTGATGCCAGAATTTTCTGCGCTGATTCCGCCAGTGGGAGGCCGTGCTCCTGTTCATGCAGCCGGTGGTCTGAAGCCGTGACTGTGCCAAGATTAGACATGTCATTTCCCAGAGTGTTGTCCGTGTCTCCATTCAGCTCCATACATGCCCAGGGTGGTGTCCGTGTCTCCATTCAGCTCCATACATGCCCAGGGTGGTGTCCGTGTCTCCATTCAGCTCCATACATGCCCAGGGTGGTGTCCGTGTCTCCATTCAGCTCCATACATGCCCAGGGTGGTGTCCGGGTCTCCATTCAGCTCCATACATGCCCAGGGTGGTGTCCGGGTCTCCGTTCAGCTCCATACATGCCCAGGGTGGTGTCCGGGTCTCCATTCGGCTCCATACATGCCCAGGGTGGTGTCCGGGTCTCCATTCGGCTCCATACATGCCCAGGGTGGTGTCCGGGTCTCCATTCGGCTCCATACATGCCCAGGGTGGTGTCCGGGGTCTCCATTCAGCTCCATACATGCCCAGAGTGGTGTCCGGGTCTCCATTCAGCTCCATACATGCCCAGGGTGGTGTCCGGGGTCTCCATTCAGCTCCATACATGCCCAGGGTGGTGTCCGGGGTCTCCATTCAGCTCCATACATGCCCAGGGTGGTGTCCGGGGTCTCCATTCAGCTCCATACATGCCCAGGGTGGTGTCCGGGGTCTCCATTCAGCTCCATACATGCCCAGGGTGGTGTCCGGGGTCTCCATTCAGCTCCATACATGCCCAGGGTGGTGTCCGGGGTCTCCATTCAGCTCCATACATGCCCAGGGTGGTGTCCGGGGTCTCCATTCAGCTCCATACATGCCCAGGGTGGTGTCCGGGGTCTCCATTCAGCTCCATACATGCCCAGGGTGGTGTCCGGGGTCTCCATTCAGCTCCATACATGCCCAGGGTGGTGTCCGGGGTCTCCATTCAGCTCCATACATGCCCAGGGTGGTGTCCGGGGTCTCCATTCAGCTCCATACATGCCCAGGGTGGTGTCCGGGTCTCCATTCAGCTCCATACATGCCCAGGGTGGTGTCCGGGGTCTCCATTCAGCTCCATACATGCCCAGGGTGGTGTCCGGGTCTCCATTCAGCTCCATACATGCCCAGGGTGGTGTCCGGGGCTCCATTCAGCTCCATACATGCCCAGGGTGGTGTCCGGGGTCTCCATTCAGCTCCATACATGCCCAGGGTGGTGTCCGGGGTCTCCATTCAGCTCCATACATGCCCAGGGTGGTGTCCGGGGTCTCCATTCAGCTCCATACATGCCCAGGGTGGTGTCCGGGGTCTCCATTCAGCTCCATACATGCCCAGGGTGGTGTCCGGGGTCTCCATTCAGCTCCATACATGCCCAGGGTGGTGTCCGGGGCTCCATTCAGCTCCATACATGCCCAGGGTGGTGTCCGGGGCTCCATTCAGCTCCATACATGCCCAGGGTGGTGTCCGGGGCTCCATTCAGCTCCATACATGCCCAGGGTGGTGTCCGGGGCTCCATTCAGCTCCATACATGCCCAGGGTGGTGTCCGGGGTCTCCATTCAGCTCCATACATGCCCAGGGTGGTGTCCGGGGTCTCCATTCAGCTCCATACATGCCCAGGGTGGTGTCCGGGTCTCCATTCAGCTCCATACATGCCCAGGGTGGTGTCCGGGGTCTCCATTCAGCTCCATACATGCCCAGGGTGGTGTCCGGGTCTCCATTCAGCTCCATACATGCCCAGGGTGGTGTCCGGGGCTCCATTCAGCTCCATACATGCCCAGGGTGGTAATACGCCTCTAAGATGTCTAAGCTTCCTTCCCATCTCATGTAAGTAAAGGTTAATCATTTTATGGTGACAAGTTCCACAATTTTCTAGCATATGTTGTGTTTCAGCTTCTTACCGTTTTTCAAAATGCTTGCTGTCAGTGAATAGAAAGCTTACCTGAGTGAGCAGCTTTATGTCACCAAGAAAGAAGAAAAGTTTCCATTCGCTGACAACAAAAATCATCCTTTTATACGGTGATGAACACAGGGCATGAGAGAAGGCGGCAGATCTCATTATTCTCTGGACCCAGATCTGGGGGTTCTTGTCTCGCTGACCATCATCCTCCTCCTCGCTGAAGCTTGGTGACAACCGCCATGGGAGCTGTAATGACGTCCGTTTCCTGTCCGGAGATCAATAGAGGAAGGGTCACTGATGAGGGGAAAGCTCTGTAAACCCGGTGGATCCTCCTGGATTTGCTGAGCTCTGAACGGTAAATGTGAAGTAACTTTTCTTTTCTTTTTTTTTTTTTGCTTTTGCAGAATAAAGCTGAACATTTCTTCAGAAGCGGACACACAAACAACTGGGCGGTATTAGTGAGTATTACCATATTCTTGCTTTCCTTGTGATGATGATTTGGCTTCACACAGTGTACGGCCTCATTCACGTATCGGTGAGTAACAGATGTGTACTGTCCGTGGTCTACACCTAGAGCACAAGTACGTGTTCTGGTTATATGAAGGCTATGTATACCTTCAGGGCATTTTTTAATGATTGCATTTTATTCATTTTGGGCTAAAAATCTTTTTTCAATTGGTCTTTATTCAATATTTTTAGCCCTTTTTAAGTTACAGGGGTTAAAAATCAGTCTGCTTGCAGAGTATCCCTTTTAAGTCGCATCAGCTGACAGCTCATGAGCCATCAACTGACGGGACTGAGAAGTGATACTCTGCAAGCAGACTGATTTTTAACCCCTGTAGCTTAAAAACGACTGATCATTTATAATAGAGACCTATTGAAAAAAAATGTTTTGTTTTTTTTTTGGGTCAAAATGAGTAAAATGCAGTCATGAACAAATTTGCCCCAAAGGTGTCCATATCCTTTAAGTCCTTTAAGAACTATTACATTGGTGGGGTCCCCGTAACTTGTGGAGCCCCCTAAAATGAACGGAGCAGCTGGTCGGGCACGCGCTTCTCTACTGCATTCATTTCCATAGGAGTTCCGGGGATAGCAGAGCGCCCAGCTATCCCAAAAAAAAACATAGAAATGAAAAAGAGCTACTGGGCACCTGCACGACTGGCTGCTCCATTCATTCGGGGTTGCTCCCCGCCGATCTAATAGTTCTTTCCTATCCTGTGGATGTAACCGGAATACCCCTTTAATGTTTGTATTTACACAACAGTGGGTTTGTGGTTGTACTACAGAAGCGTGCACTATTTTGTCCATGATTACGGATCCACCACTCACATTAAAGGGGTTATCCAATTCTAAAAATGCCCCCCCACAATATCCGGGCCCCTCCTATAGATCATACATTTACCCTCCTGCCCGGCACCTGCATCACTTTGGATCCCTGCACGGCCGCCGCTGCATCTCCCCGTCACGCGGATCAAAACATCTTGCACCCATGATGCTAGGGAGGCTGGTCGCCGTCGCGGTGTGCTTTTTGGTTGCACACCCCCCCCCCTCTGTCGCCAGATGTTTTCATCTGTGTGGTGGCCGTGCAGAGATCCAGAGTGACGCGGGAGTTGGGTAGTGGGGTAAGTATGATCTATAGGAAGGGCCGGAGTATTGTCGGGGAATTTTTAGAATTGGTTAACCCTTTTAAAGCCCATGTCTCAGTGAAAACCGCAGACACAACACGGATGGCCTCGGTGTTTGGGCCGTGGTTTTCATGGATCATTGCTGGAAGAGGCTCTGGAAACTGATTTTCAGCCTAGCAGTGTCCGTGAAACGCGGATGACACAGGAACTGAATGTACAAAGGTACTCATCTACAATTTGCATATTTTTTACTTGCGGAAACTGAGCTGCCGTGCACATTTTAAAATCCTTATCATGTCAATTGTTTGTGCGATTCCGCTCCTTGTACAGGGCGGCCCACGAAAAAGCGCCAGTCTCCGATATCTCCAAATCAAACTGCCTAATAGTAAATCGGTCTTGGGCTACGTTCACACTGGCGTTTTTGGCTTTCCGTTTGTGAGACCCGTTCGAGGCTCTGACAAGTGGTCCAAAACGGATCAGTTTTGCCCCAATGCTTTCTGAATGGAAAAGGATCCGCTCAGAATGCGTCAGTTTGCCTCAATTCCGTCTCCATTTCGCTTTGGAGGCTGCTTGCAGCGTTTTGGTGTCCATCTGACTAAACTGAGCCAAACGGCACACAATGTAAGTCAATGGGGACGGATCCGTTTTCTATGACACAATAGAAAATGGATCCGTCCTCCATTAATTTTCAATGGTGTTCAGGACGGATCAGTCTTGGCCATGTTAAAGATAATACAAACAGATCTGTTCTGAACGGATGCAGACGTTTGTATTATCTGAACGGATCCGTCTGTGCAGATCCATGACGGATCCGCACTAAACGCGAGTGTGAAAGTAGCCTTAGTTGTCCATAGCAACCAATCAGAGCTCAGCTTTCATTTTTTCAGAGCCCTGTAGAAACTGAAAGCTGAGCTGATTTGTAGATGGGCTGCTTTTCTTTTGGGCCGCCCCGTATGTAGGGAATTCCCCATAGACTTCAGTGGGGTTGCCCTACAAGTCTCTCATAGATAGCCGTACATTAGAAGCTGAGCTTTGGCATCGAGAGAGGTTGAAGAGGATTAGAAAAACTTGGTGCTTTCTTTCTAAAACAGCGCCAATACCTGTCTCGGGTAATGGAACTCCGCTCTAGTGAAAGGAGCTGATTTGTAATATTATTCACGATCCGTATAATAACCCAGGCTTTGTAGGGTCGTATTTTAAGACACTGCCTCAGATGCACATACATTGTATTACCTTGGCAGGATTTAGATTTGCCAGCATTGCCCCGGACTGGCCATGCAATGAGCAGTTTTTGTAAGATTAGGGACATTTTTACAACCATGGGTTCAGGAACCATGGAGGAGATGTCACACTAGTGTAAAGAAATACTGGCGTAGTTGCCCATAGTAACCAATCAGATTCCACTTTTCATTTTTCAAAGGAGCTCTGAAAGATGAAAGATGGATGCTGATTGGTTTCTATGGGCCACTAAGCCAGTTTTCCTGACCTCTGGTGTTCTTGATTTTGAGAAGATTATGACTCTTTGGCCTCCGGCAGATGATCACAGTACAGGTCGGTGCGGAGCAGATTTGTAAAGAATTCTGCGACCCCATACTTTACCGATATCAGAGTTTAAGGGTGGAGATACGGCACAGCGTGTAAGGGGCCCGGCTGGACAATTGCCTTCAGCCAGGAGGAGTCCAGGACTTGTAAGGATCGGGTGCGTTTCAATCAAAGTATCCCGTGTACAGCGTGTACCACCCCCTTCTCCAGACCAGATTTCTAGTTCACTTTTCACTGTATTTGGAGACTTTTACTAACTCTTTCTATTATGGTTCTTTTTAAGGTTTGCACCTCTCGATTTTGGTTCAATTACCGTCATGTGGCAAACACGCTCTCTGTATACAGAAGTGTTAAAAGGCTTGGAATTCCTGACAGGTGAGAGACTTTTTCCTATGTATCACTAGACTGCCACGCTGCCATCTCCGGGCAGCTATCATGTTTGTGCCCCTGGTGGTATATTCTCCCTCTCCCTGGTCTCTTATCGCCGGGTGCCATAATGCGACAGTTTTCCTGAATGATGTAATCCTGCAGATTATCTGAGAACTTTACACCTCGCTCTCCATTCACATTGGGCGACTCTCACATCTGCGTTTTCCTTTCCGGTATTGAGATCCGTCATAGGATCTGAAAACCGGAGGAAAACGCTTCCGTTTTGTCCCTATTCATTGTCAGTGGTAGGGGCAAAACTGAACATAACGGAGTGAGCCAGAATGTGTTCCGTTGCATTCCCATGACGCACACAAAAGCGGATCAAGACAGATCCGGCATAAATCGCAATGTAAGTCAATGGTGCCGGATCCGTCTTGGTCATTTTTAGAGACAATTGAACGGGACGGATGCAGACGGTGGTATTGTATAACGGATGCGTTTTTGTTGATCCCCTGACGGATCCAGGCTCCAGCAAAGACGCACATGTGAAAGTCGCCTTGTTCTGCTTCTCCAGGATGTGATTTTCTCTGCTCCTCTCCTGACCCTAAAGCCGTGCGGACTATCAGCTTTCCTCTTGTCCTGCTCCATTATGTGGAGGTATCAGGTGATGGCGGAAGGATACAAAAGTAGGTCTCCAGAATGCAACTGGATACAATATTGCTTCCCTAATAAAACAAAATAATGTTTTTAAGCTAGGGCTGGGCCATTTTGCCCCCCCCCAAAAAAAAGATATCTAGGATTTTCCTTTTAAGGACATTTATACATTTTTCTCTATTTTTATTCTTTTTTTTTTTTTAAACATTTTTTTAACATCCTGTACAGTAACACTATGAGGGTGCGGCCACCCAACACCTGGAGTGAAATAGGTGGAGGAGATCGGTGCGGCGACAGGAGGAAAGATAGCAGCCACACAGAACTTGGCTGGCCGTCTCCATGTAGGGAATGACTGTAGGGTCACAGCTCTGCATTCCCTTCCTTCTCATCATCAATGGGGTCCTAGAAGTGAGACCCCTACTGGGTATTAAGGGATAGCATATCCTATCCATTTGCCATCACGTTATGTGATGGAAATACCCATGTAATGCCTTTTGTCTGCTGGGAATTGTAGTTTTGCAGCAGCTGGAGAGCCAAAGATTGGTGGCTTTAACCCTACTGCGTGGCCCTGCGCAGGTATGGATGCAATTCAATATAAAGAACCCCAGGTAAGTATCCGTTATGTCACCTTGAGATGTTTAGTGGAGCGTTAAGAGCCGTGATGAGATAAGTGGTTGATAGAGACGAGACAGAACACATTGGGGCATTGATGAAGTCATCTTGTAAGCGCCAAAAACATCCTTTTTAGTCTTTGTGTTGCTGCAGAATAGTTTTTGGAACAGAAAGTACACCGCGTTCCTTCAGTCTTTTATTATCCGCGAATCAACACATGAAAAGAATCTGCTCGTCTTCCCCCCGGGAGAAGGTGAATCATGATCTTGCCGCATCCTTACTTTACATATGTACAGTACCGCGTCCTATCGTGTGTCTGATCAAATGCCTCAGAAATCCGCCGTCTGCTCGCAGCGAAGACTGGGGGCTCTGCCTCCGCCTTTTATTTCAAGTCATTAGCAAAGCGGGAGTCAGGAGCCGGGCAGCTGGATCTCGCTGGATTGCTGACTTGCTGCTTTATTTCAGGCTTTATTTCCGGAGCAAATTGCTTGAGAAGCAGGCAAAGCGAGGAGAAAAGCAGGCGAACGTCAGGTTCATATAAGTGTCTTTCATAGGTTTTGTGCTCCCAGTAATTGGACTGTGGAAAAGCTCAGACGCTGTAGCTTATAGCAGCTATTCTAACCGTGAATGATCTGCAGCCGTCAGGACGTGGTCACAGAACAGCTCCTGACAATGGCGTGTGTCCACTAAGTGTCCACTTGCCTTTCCAATTACCGTGTAGCAGAGGGTGAGCGTGGGAAGGGTTCCTGTATCGAAGACCCCCCCCCCCCAACTGTTATATCCCTATACTGTATGGTTTACTGGGGAAAATTCGTAAATGTTAAAAATAATAATAAAGAAACGCATACCCTCTCAATTTCCCCGGCACTGGTGCTCCTGTCCCCGCTGGTGTTTACCAATTCATGGTCCCAGCTCAACGCATCAAAAGGAAAGGCCTGCTCAGCCAATCGCTGGCCGTAGCAGTGACCCACCTCAGCTCGTGATTGGCTGAGCTGGGACTAGGAGAGGGTCCGTTCTCCGCCGGAGTGGGGGGGGGGGGATTATGGCATATTTTATCGTTGAGCCTTTTTAAAAAAAAAATATATATATATTTTTCAAAACAAAAACCCTTTTAATAGAGTATACGGACAGGGGTTGTTTTCATAAGACAACCCCTTTAATAGAAGGACAGTAGGGCTCGCTGAGCTGTTGTGTTAGACACACGTCTGGTTCATTTTGGCGGTGAGCTGCTCCTCTGTATCGTGTCCGTCCGCCCTCACGCACCTTTGTAGCTGACGCGCACATCGATGGCACGTGGTGCTCTGCAGTTTCCACGTCACTTATTCACAATGGAGCCATTAATCCACTCGCCATACGCTTTCATCACAGCAGCACTAGAACAGTTCACAGTGCGCAGCTTCAGAAATACCGCCATTCGGGGTCCAAAAGCCAATAATCCTCCCTTCCTGCATCTCTGATAAATCGCCCTTTTACCCGTTACTGCAACCAGGGATCTGACTGTATGTGGCGGGTGTATACATACAGTGTATTTATACCTTTCATGTGTCAGATAGTGAGTGTTATCCACTCATCACTTCACCGCACAACAATGATTTTGCTACTGAGAGAAAAACATGTGATTTATACTAAGATGAGCTCGGTGATTCCAAATATGAACTCAGAATTTGCCTGACACGTCTAGATTTTAACCCCTTAAGGACCCTGGGATTTTCTATTTTTGCGTTTTAGTTTTTTCACTCCCCGCCTTCCCATAGTCCTAACTCTTTTATTTTTCCATTCACATAGCCTTATGAGGGCTTATTTTTTGCAGGACAAGTTGTACTTTCTAATGGCACCATTAACAGTTGCATACCATGTAGTAGGAAGCGGGGGTAGAATTGGGAAAAAACGCAATTCTGGTAAAGTTTTTTTTTTTTTTTTTTTTCACTGTGGAATTGACTTGTTATCTTCATTCTCCAGGTCAGTACAGTTACAACGATACCACACTTGTATAATCTTGTGTTTTAAAACTGAAAAATTTAAGATTACACTTACCGGTAATCACTTTTCCATAAGCCCATGACAGCACCCTTGAGAGACCGCCTCCATCCAGGACAGGAAACAGGAACTTTCGTGGAGAGCTCATAAGGAGGAGCATGGCCCCGAGACCACCAGTTAATCGCAAGAACTTGTCCTAGACCACACTCTTCTCCTTTTTTTTTTTTTTTTTTTTTGTATATGTATATATATATTTTTTTATTTTTTATTTATATATATATATATATATATATATATATATATATATTATTTTTTTTTTCCTTTTTACATTAATTCTACACAGGGTGGGAATAAACCCGGGTGCTGTCATGGGCTTATGGAAAAGTGATTACCGGTAAGTGTAATCTTAAATTTCCCTTTCGCCCATGACAGCACCCTTGAGAGACGATTAGAATAGAAATCCCTTTATTTCTTTGGGTGGGACTACCGCCTGGAGGACTTTCCTACCGAAGGCTAGCTGTTCTCTATTGCCTAGGTCCAATCTATAGTGACGAAAGAAGGTGCCAGGCGACTGCCATGTGGCTGCTCTACAAATCTGTTCTAAGGTAGCGTCAGCCCTTTCTGTCCAAGTGGTGGAGACTGATCTTGTGGAATGAGCACCAAAACCCCCCGGGGGAGCCTTTCCGGCTGAAGAATAGGCCAAATTAATGGCTCTCACGATCCATCTGGAAAGGGTTTTAGAAGAGGCTGGGAGACCCTTATTTTTCCCACTAAACTGAATGAAGAGTTTTGAGGTTTTCCTCCAATGACTAGTAACCTCTAGATAATGAGATAGGCATCTTTTTACATCTAAACAGTGCAGTTTTTCCTCTTTTTCATTTCTCGGATTTTGGCACAGGGAAGGAAGGATAATGTCCTGCGTTCTATGAAACATAGAAACCACTTTCGGTAAGAAGGAAGGGTCTGGTTTAATGAGAACCCTATCATCTAAGATGTTAGTGTAAGGAGGCGAGGTAGAGAAGGCCGAAATCTCACCAACCCTCCTTGCTGAGGTAATTGCCACAAGAAACGCTGTTTTGAAAGACAAGATCTTTATAGGTAACTGTTTAAGTGGCTCAAAGGGAGGTTCTGTGAGGCTAGTGAGGACCAAGTTGAGGTCCCAGGGGGGAATTGAAGGTCCAGATATAGGCCTAAGCCTGCTGATGGCTTTAAAGAATCTTCGGACCCACGGGTGGCTAGCGATGGGAGAATCAAAGAATGCACTCAAAGCGGATACCTGTACTTTAAGAGTACTTGGCCTCAAATTTTTTTCATGTCGAGCTTGCAGAAAATCTAAAATCCTACACATAGGTGGGGGATTTAAAGGATTCACCGGATCCTTGGCAAACTTCTGGAAGGTGTTCCAAATCCTGAGATAAATAGAGGAGGTGACATCCTTTCTGCAGGATAGTAAAGTGGAAACTACATTCTTGGAGAGTCCTCTACTTTCTAGGATTTCCCCCTCAAGAGCCATGCTGTTAGGTGTAACTGCTTCACACTCGGATGATTGACTGGTCCTTGGGATAGAAGATCTTGCCTCTCCGGGAGAATCCAAGGGTCCGTCAAGGATAGCTTCCTCAACCAGGTGAACCAGGTTCTTCTGGGCCAGAAAGGAGCAATTAAGATCACTGTTGTTCTTTCTTGTCTCAGCTTCTGTAAGAATCTTGGAAGAAGTCTTAATGGAGGAAAGGCGTAGAGGAGCTGGTTCGGCCAGGGAAGGGAGAAGGCATCTATCCCTGTTGGTGAATCTCTCGCGCTGAGGGAAAAGAAAAGATGACACTTTCTGTTTTCTCTGGTGGCAAATAAGTCCAGATGAGGGCGACCCCAAAGTCAAATTATTTGATCGAACACCATTTGGTTCAGACACCATTCCCCCTGGTCTAGTGTATTTCTGCTTAAGAAATCTGCCACCTTGTTTTCTGTACCTTTTTAGATGTATTGCCATAAGGAACGGAACAGAAGGAATTATAAGGGAAAAGATATCCGTTGTTAACTGCATAAGATTTTCTGATCTGGTTCCTCCTTGTTTGTTCAGATAGGAGACAACTGTGGCGTTGTCCGAAAAAACCTTTATAGATTTTCCCTGTAGTAAAGGAAGAAACTCTTTTAAGGCGAAAAAGACCGCCCTCAGTTCCCTCATGTTTTGGGAGTCTAGACTCTGCTCTCTTTCCCAAACACCTTGTCTTAAGTACCCTTGGCAACAGGCCCCCCAACCGGAAGGACTTGCGTCGGTGGTAAGGGTAACAAAATTTTGTTGGATCCAAGGGAGCCCCTGGGACAGGTTTGCAGGATTCAGCCACCAGTGAAGGGACTGGATCACTTGGGGGGTGAGTGTGAAAGGTGTATCTAATGGGCGGAGGGAACCCTGCCACTCCTTCAGAATTTGCCACTGTAGGGGTCTGGAGTGAAGATGGCTCCAACTGACCGCTGGTATAGTGGAAGTCATTCTGCCCAAGACCGCCATTGCTTGTCTGATAGTAGGGTTCTCTGTCGATATCAGGGACTGAACCTGTTGTATTAATCTCTGAATCTTGTCCTGGGGTAGAATACAGAGTAGTTTCTTTGAGTCCAGCATCATCCCCAGAAAGACACAAACTTGGGAAGGTATTAAATGGGATTTTTCTCCGTTTATTTGCCAGCCGAGGTCTTCTAGGATCTGCACTACTTTTTTGAGGTGTACTTCTAGAATGGATTTTGACTCTGCTACCACCAGGAGATCGTCTAGGTAAGGAATCACTAAAATGTCTTTTTCCCTTACATGAGCCATGACTTCTGCCATGACTTTCGTGAAAAGTCTGGGAGCTTGAGAAATCCCAAAGGGAAGGGCTGTATATTGTAGGTGCTGGATGTGACCTCCTATAGAAACAGCGACTCTGAGGAATTTTTGACAGTCTAGCCGAATAGGAATGTGGTAGTACGCATCTCTTACGTCTATCGTAGCCATGAAGCATCCCCTGAATAGATGTCTTACAACTGATTGGATCGACTCCATTCTTAATTTTTTGTAAGAGAGGAATTGATTTAAATCTTTAGATTTATAATAGTTCTGAATGTTCCATCCGGTTTGGGGACCAGAAAAAGGGAGGAGTAAAAACCCTCGCCCTTCTCTGCCTCCGGCACCGGAATTAGAACATTTTTTCGAAGTAGGGATGCAATCTCTTGTTGTAAAGCTAGATTTTTTCCCGGGTTTCCTAGAAAATTCGTGATTTTGAATCTGTCCGGTGGGTGGGAGACAAACTCTAGACAAAACCCTTCCTTTATAACGCCTAAAATCCAGGGACTTGAGGAGATTTTTTCCCAGGCGTAGAGGAAGAGAGAAAGTCTGCCCCCCACGGGAGAGAAACCGTCATTGCTGTGATGGTTTAGAGGTTGAGGAGGATTGGGAACTGAAGAGGAACCCCTTGCTTTTCCTATTCTTGTTGTCAGCTCTGAAGTCTTTCCTCTGCCCCCCAAAAAAATCCTTCTTGTTTTTGCGAAAAAAACGTTGTTTTTTCGGGGGTCTGGAGACAGGGAATCCTTTTTTATTGTCCGAGGCTTTATCCAAAAGGTCGTCTAAGACGGATCCAAAAAGATAATCGCCCTGACAAGGAATTGCGCAAAGCTTATTTTTAGATCCAGTGTCTCCCGACCAACCTTTTAGCCAAATAGCTCGTCTGGCTGAATTTGAAAGAGCAGCTGACCTAGCATTTAATTTTAAAGCATCTGCCGATGCGTCAGAAATAAAATCTACTGCTTTAAGTAGAGTGGGGAAAACGGCTAACAATTGATCTCTCGGGGTCTTATTCTGGATGTGAGATTCTAATTCTTCTAGCCATAATTTCAGAGACCTAGCAGTGGATGTGGCGGCAATATTTGGTTTGAACGCTTGAGCTGAGGTCTCCCAAACTTTTTTTAGGTAAACCTCTGCTCGCTTATCCATAGGGTCTTTAAGAGAACCCAAGTCCTCAAACGGAAGGGCCGATTTTTTTGAGATTTTTGCAACAGGTGCATCCAATTTAGGAGGTCTGTCCCAGTTTACTGAGTCTGCCTCATCAAAGGGATATTTCCTTTTCACATTTTTTGGAACAAAAAATTTTTTATCGGGTCTTTTCCATTCCTTCTGTATTAAAAACTTTATATTCTCGTTTACGGGAAATACTCTAGATTTTTTTCTGCCCGAGATCACCAAACATGATATCCTGAACGGATCTTGGGTCTTTGGGTTCGTCTACTTTCATAGTCGCACTAACTGCTTTTAGTAAAGCTTCCGTATCATCCGGGGAAAAAAGTGGCCTGCCCGTGGATTCTTCATCCTGGGACGAGGCTGGGCTATCTAGGATTTCTCCTGTATCACTATCCTCTAAAGGATCCGAGTCAGATTTATTAGCCGTGCTTTATCTGGTTCCCAGGGAGGTAGAGGCTACAGAGGGAAAGCTCTTTTTGAAATCTTTCAGGGAATCCGAGACCTCCGTCTTCACCATCTCCCTAATACTCTGCAGAAGGGATGGGGACTCCTCCTCCACTAGTTTCTCAATACAAGATTGACATAGTTTTTTCAACCAAGAGGGGGCCAGTTTCTTTTTACAGACGGCACACTCCTTCCCTCTGGTCTTTGAAATTGCCTTTCTAGGGCCCTCTTTTGTAGTCTAAATGCAGAAAGAAAAGAGAGGGAAAGGAGATTTAGCCTAACTAAAAGGGAAATAAATGGTGGGGCATGATCCCCCTTACCCCACCAGGAGTACCGGTCTGCTCTCATGACCCTCCTGTTGATCGGCGCGTTGGGCACTCTCCTCCTCCATACTGCTGTGGGATAGTGACTCCCCGGATCCAAAAGAAATCTGGCTTCCTTAAGGCTGGCTGGGCTGCTGCTGACCGTGCACCTGTGGGTCCAATCTCCTCGGTCGGGTCCTGCTGGAAACCCTCTGCGGCCTAAGTAGGAGAAGGCACTTCCTACTTCCGGAACGCACGCCACGTGCGTTCCAAAAAACCGGAAGTCTCTACCGAGACCCGGATCTCGCTGGGATCGCGAGATTTTGGTTCCCCCTGCGCGAGGTGAGAAGGAGGCCCCGGCCCGCCTGAACACTGTCAGGAAGGATCGGCGTGCCGAACGCACCTCTCGGTGAGCCCGGGACTGCAGAGTAGCGGCCAGCGCAGCGTAAGCCAGACCCCAGCAGCAGACACCAGACTCCGGCCGGCGGCTCCTAGAGGAGACTTTTTTATTTATTTATTTTTTTATAACCATGTTCTGACCCCTATATTTTTTTTGTAGTTATGTATACGGGGCTGTGTGAGGGCTCATTCTTTGCGGGACGATCAGAACAGATCGTCCCGCAAATAATGAGCCCTCACACAGCCCCGTACACATAACTACAAAAAAAATATAGGGGTCAGAATGTGGTTATAAAAAATTGATAACAAATTGATACCAATTTAAAGTGTGTGCAACTTCTTGATTACTTTTTATTAAAAAAAAATAAATCATTGGGTAGTTGAAGTGACAGAAAAATTGCATATTGGCATTTTTTTTTAGTTTTTTTTTTTACTGTTACGCCATTTGTCGTATGCCATTAATATTGTTATAGTATTTAATAGTATGGGCATTTTCGCGTGCGGCGATGCCCATGATGTTTATTTTTTTATTGTTTAAGTATTTTTATTTTAAGGAAACGGGGGTGATTTCAACTTTTTTTTTTACTTTTACTTTTTTTTAAAGTCACCTTGGGTGACAATAACTGGCAATCATTAGATTGCCTATTGTGTTCATTGAGGTCTATATAGACACCATTGAACACTTCATTTTCACTAGTGACTATACAATACAATGCTGCCACCTAGTGGCCTGTAGTGGTATAGTCATCTAATAGGCACCAAAGCCTGCTTGAGGCTTCAGCCTATTAGATCAATGTAACAGGTTCCCCCGATCTCATTCGGGGAACCCTGTTATCGGAGCGGAAGTGCGCGACTTCTGCTTCTGGACTGCGCCGATGCCGTGGTCACATTTGACCACGGCATCTGAAAGGGAAAATGTGCTTATGGGTCTTTGCTATTTAAAATAGCAGAAACCCGGCGGCTATGGCACCCTCTGCACGTGCGAGCGGGCACCATGTTTAGGGACCGGACTTCCGCCGTACATGTATGGCGGAGGTCCCTTAAAGGGTTAAGTTATACATGCAAAGCCTATTCAGTTATAATATTGATGCATTATATTGGAGATATTCCAATGGACATGTCCAGACCTGTCCGGACACGCTGATGTCAGCAGTAAGTATATAAGGCAAGCTGGACAGCTTTTGATAAAGTGATCTGTTATAGTGCTATCAGTTTTGAAACTTAAGATGGATAAACGCAGATGTGTTAACAATCCAGTACATACAGTATGTGGCCAATACACTACATATGATCAGTGCAACAATCTGACAAAGCGAGTGCGTCTTGCAGCTTGGGATGCATTTGTGCTAGTAGTGCAGAACTTCCTTGGAAACAGACGAGCTGCAGACTCTGCGGAATTAGTAGACAACATGCTTACAGCATATGATCAACTTGGCTGCCGAATGTCATTAAAAGTGCATTTCTTACAATTTTTATGACTGTGTAATACCGGGGGTCCATGCCCACCGGCATGTCTCCTCTCTCTTCCTCGCCTTCTGATGCTTGCTACCATAGGAGATGCACGCGCTTTCTGGCTTGTCTAGTCCTGCAAAGGGGTGCTGTTGTAGGTTCTGATCTCAGCCTGTTTACCGTATTGACCTGTGCCACCTGTCGTTATCTCTGCCTGATCACGGTATTGACCTTGTGCTGCCTGCCCTGACCTATTGCCTGTTTGCTGTTTTGCACAAATTCTGCCTATCCTGACCTCTGCTTTCTCTCTGACCACATTTCTGCCTAATCCCTTTGGTGCCATGCACTGGTGTCTAGCCTCTAAACGGAGAATGCACCCGAGAGGTAACGTCCCCAACAGAGAAGTTCAGATACCTGTACAGGGGTGCAAGAGTGACTGCCAGGGGATTACCTTGACTGTGCTCTCAGAAGTAATCCCAAGCCAGATCCGTCTGATCTCCTGACCTCCTAAGCACTCAGTGTAGCTCAACTCCTATCAAACTGATAAGAATATGCCTTAAATAAGTGTTTGAGGTCAGGAGAACACCGAGAAGAGCTACACATGAGCTGTCAGGTGACTGGATAAAAAAAACAAAAAACATAAACTGACATGTTGCAAAGACTTTTTTATTTTTATTTTTTTTAACACCATTATCTCAGAAATGGCTGAACATTTTTAATTAAGACGTATTGATAAATGCAACCGTAAAAAAAACGTGACATGAAGGTGAACATAGCAGTT
This sequence comes from Bufo gargarizans, assembly GCF_014858855.1. Taxonomy (NCBI): domain Eukaryota; kingdom Metazoa; phylum Chordata; class Amphibia; order Anura; family Bufonidae; genus Bufo; species Bufo gargarizans. Next base: position 39,111,397 of record NC_058086.1, read on the forward strand.
ATGGGCACATCCAAGGTGATCTTAGCAAATTTCAGTCACACGCTGCAGCAAAAAATCTAAAGTGATCTGTGGCACTGGTTTCAAATCTGCAGCTTGTCGATGTATTTTGTGGCGAACATCACAGAATTTACGCCTTGCAATGCAACCGGTGAAATCTATGTTAAATCCACTGAAACACACCAGTCACAATCTGTATCAAAAAAAGTCCCATGTGAACATAACCTGAATCTGCACAGAATGCTGAGTAAAGCCTCATTCACACCTCCATGTCTGTGCTCAAATCCGTGAGCAGGTGGTCAGTGATGCATCCATGAAGCTGTCCGTAAGGGATCCGTATTGGGTCTGTGTGTCCGTTTTTTGCTGTCGGTGTTGCATCCGTGTTTCACTGACACTGAACAGCTGAAAAATAATTTTCAAAGAATCTCTTCTTAATGATCCGTGAAACACGGATGGCATCCATGGTTTTCACGGACCCATAGACTGTGATGGATCCGTGAACACTGGGAAAATAGAGCATGCATCTGTGCTAAAAACACGGACCCACAGACTGTGTGCGAAACACCGATGTCTGAATACACACATTAAAGTGAAAGGGGACGTGTGCTGTCCGTGGAGACGTGTGAATGAGGTTTAACTTTGCAAATGCTTTTCTTTGCCTCTCGTCTCTGATCTTGTAGTAGATTGTAATGATTTCTCTATTCACAACCAGAGCTGCGTTTAGAAGCCTGCTAGTTGTATCCTGCATGGTGTCATCTTATTGCCTCTGTGGTCTCCATGAAGACAAGCTTACGTCTCCACTTCATGGTGCATTATGGGGTTAGGGAGTCTTGTTGTCGCCATGTGTCTAGATGTATGCAGGAACCCAAAAATACCGGCACAGTCTTTCCTGGCCGAGCGCCGACCGACCCGCCCAATCCTTCTGATAAGAACTTGAAGGAGTTGGAAGATTAGTAGAAAATTAAAGAACTGCATGTGTCATTACCCCTTCCAGACCCTTTGATGTGAGGGCCGGCTGAATGAGGAAACGTCAGAATTACCGTCCATTACAATATGTTATTTTTTTCCGTGCGTTAATCATGTCCCTTTTGTAGCTGACCCGTTAAATTAGTTTGCTTTTTCCCAGGAGGATGAAGGAGGGAAGTATTTGAATTTTGCATTACAGTCTTTGTTAGTCCTTTGTTCTATGTCGTCTGTCCTGCCTTTACAATTTCTGATGAGTCCTGCGCAGTTTAGCGGCTCTGGAATATCTTGTGTTGTCCTGTCCGGAGGACACGAGGTACAGTATGATTGATGCTGTTGTGCTATTTGCCAGCTCAAAAATAACGTGCCCTCCGGCTCCCCGCTCTTCCATCACATGGCACTGATGTGTTTCAGATGCTTAAAGAGAAAATCTACCTTTTAAACATCATTCCATTTTGTGGGTCCAATATCCTGTGTTGGGGTATTCCTATCAGCCGTTCGTGGCCAAGGTCGTATGTGGTTATGGGTACAATAGCCGCCCTGTGCGGATTACTGAAACTGTGTGGCACACTCCGCTCTACTGTTTCCATACCGCATACTTTGTGTATTCCTATCTCCACCATGATTGGTAGAAATGGGAATACCCCTTTAATTGCTGCATATATCTTAATAGCAGTTGGAGCGCCAAATCCACTGCCGGTATATCAGGGGGAATTTGCTCTTTTTGAGCACTCCTCAGCACCCTCTAGTGGTGGTTGCAGGCAGCCAGCCCTTGGACCTCTGACTACTGTAAGAGTGCTGCCATGCATAGTTTTTTTTTTTTTGGGTGTACGTTTTGTTTCTTAAAAAAACATCAAAATTTAGGCACTTGAGAATTTTTGTGACGTCTTTATGCAAATGTGTTTTTGAATGCCATTCTTTGTGTAGGTTGGTTTGCCGGTACGGCTCATGTGTTGTCAGTAGATGCTCTTAACACGTTCTCCTCTCCTCTTTTATAGTCATATTATCCTAATGCTTGCTGACGACATGGCGTGCAACCCCAGGAATCCGAAACCAGCCACAGTTTTCAGCCATAAAAACATGGAGCTGAATGTCTACGGAGATAACGTGGAAGTCGACTACCGGGGCTATGAGGTAAAGCTCAGATTGTTCTGCAAAAGATGGAGCTCACACTCACTTCTGTAGTACAGGTTTTCACTCTTTTGTCATATGTCGATGGTTTAGGCAATAAATGGACCATAAGTACAAATGGGGTCATTTATTAAAGGGAACCTGTCACCGGGATTTTGTCTATAGAGCTGAGGACATGGGTTGCTAGATGGCCGCTAGCACATCCGCAATACCCAGTCCCCATAGCTCTGTGTGCTTTTATTGTGTCAAAAAATGATTTGATACATATGCAAATTAACCTGAGATGAGTCCTGTATGTGAGATGAGTCAGGGACAGGACTCATCTCAGGGTAATTTGCATATGTATCAAATCGTTTTTTTTGACACAATAAAAGCACACAGAGCTATGGGAACTGGGTATTGCGGATGTGCTAGTGGCCATCTAGCAACCCATGTCCTCAGCTCTATACACAAAATCCCGGTGACAGGTTCCCTTTAAGACTGATGTTTTAGACGCCGGTCTTAATAACTTGCGCTGGCGCTTGATGCGGCTAAGTTATGTAGAGGCGCTGGCTTCTATGTAACTTAGGCAAATTCACCTCCTGCGTACAACAGCCTTAAATCTATGCCAGCTGCCTTGCTGATGTAGAGTTAGATCATTTTCTACTCCAAAAACTGGTGTAGAAAATGATAAATGAGACCCTCTTCCCCGCCCATGCTAGAACTGGTGTACGTGGTGTGGAAGGGTAAGAAGTCGCCGATTTTGCCACAAATCACCTTTACGACAAGATCTGCGCCAAATATACACCAAAAAGTGGCATATATTTGGTTTTGAATGACCCCCCAAAATGCACATTTTTCTGTAGGTTGTGGAAGCGTTGCATATCCATCGCAACCGAGGAGTTGTACCTGAATGACAAATTATAACCTATCCACAGAGTAAGGGTCTGATGGGTGGGGGTCCGACCACTGGCGCCCTGTCGTTCTGCTCACACCCTGTCAGACTGTTCTCGGCTATTTCCGGCAGTCTTACAGACTTTGAATGGAGTAGCAATGCGTGTGCTCCACCAACACTTCATTTCCACGAGAGACACGGGTCCCTGTGCTTGTGATCAGTGGGGGGTCCTACCGCTGGGATCAGGAACAAGTTATCATTCTGGAACAACCCCGTGAGTGTTCCTCACACATGTACTTGCTGTCATTTTGGCACTGTGCGCTCTGTTCTCCCATACCTCTGTCATCTACTTTGGATTCCTCCCAGTTGCTGTACTCCAGGGCACCGCAGTTACAACTCTGCCGACACGTGGTGTCAGGTTTACGCTGGACACGTTCTTTTCTTGACATAAACTGGAGTGGGACAGAAACGTACACTTAAAAAAAAAAAGGAACTTTGTGCCCACTCGATTGAGCTGATCCCCAAGGAGCACTCCACCCCTGTACAGCGCGTGCGCCGGACAAGCACCTGACTTCAGGTCCAGCCGGTGTGTGTACGTCTTCACTGCCTGGCCCTGTCATTCAGTGGGGGGCTGGACAGAAAAGGCAGTGGGAGCAACACGGTGCAACAGCGCCGCCCTCGTCGCTCCTATGGGCTTATTTGCATAATATAAAACATAGTTTTCCCAAGAATGCGAGCACCGATGAAGATGGGACTAAGACCATATTGCGACGTATCTGATGACAGAAGCCATTTTAAAGGGGTTGTCTCACTTCAGCAAATGGCATTTATTATGTGGAGAAAGTTAATTCAAGCCACTTACTATTGTATTGTGATTCTCCATATTGCTTCCTTTGCTTGCTGGACTAATTTTTCAGTCACATTATACACTGCTTGTCTCCATGGTTACGACCACCCTGCAATCCATCCCTAGGGGTCGTTCTTTCACACTGTAGGAAAAAGAGTCAGGCTGTTTTGTGGCTGGGACCATGATAAATCACATAGGCGGGTGCTTTTTTCAATAGTGTGCAAGCATGACCATCACTGATGGATCGCAGGCTGGTCGTAACCTCGGAAATGAACAGTGTATAATGTGATGGAAAAATGAATCCAGCCAGTCAAGGAAGCCATATGGACAATCGCAATACATTAGTAAGTGCCTTGTATTAACTTTCTCTACATGATAACTACTGTTTGCTGAAGTGAGACTATCCCTTTAAGGGGTTGCTCACTAGGACATTTCAGCAGTTCCTCATTGGTAGGAAGCCGCTTAACCCATTAGTAGCAGTGTGTGAGAAAATCAGTGTATACTGAAGAAATATTTGAAAATGTGGGGAGAACCTGTCAATTCCCTGCAGAGAATCCAGGACATCAGTGCTGCAAGGTAAGATTTGCTAACCACCGAGCCTTCACCGGATCAATATAATAGTGGGCGCCATACAACGTAAGCGCACGTTGTTCACCTCTCCACTTAGTAGGTTTCTTTGTGTTCTCCATTGCACCAAATCCTCTTATAAATCTTCTTATCCACGTGTGACGAGCGTGCTGAAAACCGCATTTAGAGAACTTTCCTAATCCTCATCTCCCACACAGAAAGAAAAAGAACATCAAACTTCAGCTCGGGGACTGTAATGGGGGGGACGGGGGACTTTTGCCTCCCACCATGTTTGCTTTATTCTGAAAATGCCAAAAGAGATGATGTCGCCCTGTGCGCTTTCTCTGCCTCGTTCAATGTGTGCATCTGATGCCTCTCTCATCTATATTTAACTGCAAGTGCGGTGATTCAGCATAAAGGTTTGATATTAGCCATCCATGACTCACCCGCCTTACGCTGTGCTCGCGCATCCTTACATGGTGGATGCCGCCCGTGAGGTTTACCATGAGTCGGGTGACTTGGAGCCCTGGTAGAGAATACAGTACTGGGGATCACCAGCTTCCCTCCATACAGTCCACCCACAGTTGCTCCTTCATTTGTTTCCACGGACTGGTACACAATTTTGCAGGGACTTAGAAGCATGTCCATTAGTCCAGGTACCGGCCGTAGTGACTAACTTCATTCTTTTCTTTTTTTTTTAACCTCAGAATGAACAGCAATCTAAGCAATTGACATGACAAAAGTGAAATAAATAAATGCTTGTGCAAAATCGCTATGACTGCAGTGCAAAGGCAAAACAATCGGAAAGACCAAGCAGCGCCCTGCAGGCCCCCAGAAGTGTACCAACATTATTTTAATATAGATTACTACTATATATTTAGTGTAATCATAAATGTGGGGTTTGTAGTGCACATTAAATTGTGTGCATCCATCCTTCACGACAAGACAACCTTGTACAGATGGGTCCACACACTACTGCTTATCTGTACAATGGGAGGTTTTCCGCTATTTCTTGGGCCTGGACCTTAAACATGAATTCAGGATAGATCACTGCAAAAGGTGCACTACAACAATATGCAAATGATAATATATAGCTAAACCCTCACGCTGGTGTTAAAAATGAGATTTAAGGCCAATATATTCCGGTCAAGAACATATCGGAGCCCGTGCACCCCGTCAAGGTATCTCAGTGTAGCGTGGGACCTAACACTACCTGTAGTGTGTGAACACTGTCTGACTCACAGCCAAAGCTCACAAAAACCTCCAAAGTAGGATCCCAAATACAATGGGAGGAGGCTGTGAGCCCCACCTATAACGGGCTCATGTGACGCAGGCTACCAAGTGCACCAGAATGTTACCAAAGATGGCCACCTTATTCAGTGATTTTGTTTTGTTATATGTATGGGATGTGCCAGTTTTCATCTTTGGTAACATTCTGTGCACCTGGTAGCCTGCGTCACATGAGCCTACTTTTCGCCCATGTCTTATAAAGCGAAAAATACGGTACATTTCTTTTAAAATTTGAAATGGGTTAAAAATTCAGTTAATTTTTTAATATAGGTTTATAATGTGTGAAGGGGACATGGCGCCATACCAGTGCTACTACCCCTTCATTCTCCGCATCAGTAGATGTCCATAACATGTATGTCCTGCCACCATACTTCAGTATGTATGCAGTAAGCTCCCTCTAGTGGTGTCTGTAGGGAGATAAAATGTTATATCTCAAAGGGGTTGTCCAGGATTTTCATATTGTTGGCCTATTCTTAAATTAGGCCCACAACATGAGATCGGCAGGGGTCAGACACCCAGCACCTGATCAGCTGTTTGAGGAGGTCTCCTGGCAGTTTACTACAGTGACGTCCATTAGAAAGCAGCTGTGTTGGTATCGCAGATCCAGACAGACAGATCCAGGTAAGGGTCAGCACGGGTGGGTAATCATATCTTGATGATAGCTTTTATTATTGGTTGGGCTGAGAAAAAAAAGTTTCACGTTGCTAGGTGCCACTCCTGCAAATGCCCAAGAGTCGGACCCTCATTGTGATGTGGTCTGCCTTCGGAGTCTGTATTGTACGTCATACTTTGGTTTAAATAAGTGAGTCCTATAACAGTAATGTATAGGATATGATGGAAGTAGGGACCCACACTGACCACCTGGGCTACAGATTTCTTATCTTGTGTTTTTAGGTGACGGTAGAAAATTTTCTAAGAGTTTTGACTGGCAGATTACCGCCCAGCACACCTCGACTGAAGCGCCTCCTCTCTGACGACCGGAGTAATATTCTCATCTATATGACTGGTAATGGTTAACTGCTGCTCTGGATTTTATGTAAGACAAATCTATAACTTGAACCCCATCAATCTACAGTCATTGTTTACTATGGGGCCCTAGACACAAAAGGGGAGAAACCTGTCAATTAGTGGGCAGGGAGAAGTCAGCATGAAACTGCTGAGAGGTTCCATTGCAGTCCTGTAAGCTTTGAGTTGCTGCCTCCATGGATCCGACACATATCAGGTAGCCTTGGATGCCTCTGTCACTGGTTCACCAAGTATTCTTCCTTGGACCTGACCCAGTCGTTTAGCCACCACGATTTGTCCCTTGTCAAAGTTGCTCAGATCCTTACACTTGCCAATTTTCTGCTTCCAACACATCAGCTGTAACCTCCTAAGTTTTGCCCAAGCTCTGTTCAGGCTTTGGTCAGAGGACAGTTCTACCTGAGCTGAGCTGGCCTGGTCTCATTGGAAAGCTGGCAATCTAAGCTTTAAATCAAGACCCAGAACAGAAATGTACTAGATTTCCCTCTAGGACACTATTTCTCTCCTTTATTGCAGCCTGTCCCCGCACTGTTCTGCCTCCAGGATGGCTGGGATTACAGCCAGCTGGAGCAGGCGGGGGCGTTTTTAAGCCTTCATATCTCCAGCTTTGTAGAAGATAAAGATATGGGCCTGGTCTTGTTTGAAAGCTTTAACATCATCTCCGCTACACCGGGAGATACAGCCTTTAGGACTGACAACAGCTGAAACAGAAAGCGGGTTTCAACAGTTTTCACTCCTGACCTGATTTCCTAAGGCTGTATCTTCTAATGGAGAGACGGTAGCAATGTGATTCTGGACTTGTTTCACTTGTTTTAAAGCTTTTCAACAAGACCAGGCCCTTATCTATGTTATCTGTATGTTATATAAAGTCTGAGATATGAAGACTTAAAACAGCCCCCCCCCCTTCAGCTGGCTATAATACCAGTATGCCTAGAAGGGGGGGGGGGCAGTGGGGGAGCTGACAGCCTGCAGTATAGGAGAGAAAAATCATCCTCTCTCTGCCTTCTGGGTCTTGGAAGGCAGCGACACAAAACCAGATTATGGTAAGTGTTTTTATTATGCAAGTGTTATAACATAATAAACACTACATAAATTTTGCATCATCATCATAATCTTGCCGACCCCCCCTGGATAACGTTATCTTGTTATTTATACTTCACGGTGAACGGGGTAAAAATAAATCCCACAAAATAATGATAAAATTAGTTTTTTAAATCTTCCTCCTAAAAATTAAGTAATGTTTTCAATACACTATATGTACCTCAAAATGGTAAAAAAAATTATACAACTTATCCCACAAAATTTAAGGTCTCGTAATAGTTAAATTGAAGAAAAAATAAAAGTTATTACCGGTTTAACACAGAGGGGGAAACATTTTTCGTGTCCTTAAAGGGATTGGCTAGGATATGCCCCCAATGATAGGTGCAGGCTGCCGGACCCACTCCTATCCTTAAAATGGAGCCCGCATAGGGACAACCCCTTTAAGGTTAAAATGAGTTGTGTCGTTATGTCACTAAGGGGTTAAAATGCACTAACCACATTTACTTCAGACTTAAATTCAAAATCTGCAATAATAAAAATGACATTTTCAGGGAAGGGTTTTCCAACTTTAATGGGATTGTTGGAGGGGGGGGGGGGGGGGTTTAACAACTGACTTTATTTGCTGCCTAATATCCCTCACCCCTTGACGGGTGCCAGCCATTGTCACCAGATGATCCACGTTATTCACTGCGTCTGTGGTCTTCATGTTATGGCTGATTGGCGCCTTTCTTCTCTTTATGTTTGCCCTTCCTACATCGTGATTTCTTGATCTCTCACAGGACATGGTGGAAACGGTTTTCTGAAATTCCAAGATTCTGAAGAAATCACCAATGTTGAGCTCGCAGATGCTTTTGAACAGATGTGGCAGAAAAGAAGGTAAAAAAAAAAAAAATCAAGATATAATTAAAAGCCTAGAAATAAGCTGCTGACGACTCTCGCGCCCGCTCCCTCGCCCCTCTGCACAACGCAGCAGCCGACGAGGAGCGTTATTAAAGCTTAATCCCTTTTTCAATAACTTTTATTACAAGTTTCATTTTGTACAGAAATAATACAAATCCCTACAAAATAGGTGAGGCTGATGGATCTAGGACGCACGCAAGATATTGTCATACCACGGCGAATCAAATCAGTATTTTATCTGTCTCTATCTATCTGTATATCTGTCTCTATTTATCTATCTCTCTCACGTCTGGCTCATCTATATCCCTCTCTATGTGACTGTCCTATCTATCATCTATCTATCTATCATCTATCTATGAATCGTAATCCTAGCAATTCATCTACTGCTATTTTGTATGTTTTAAACAAACTATAAGCAGATATTGACCAACCCCCCTTGTATTCACCCTCTTAGTCCTGTACAGGGATCTGAACCCTGCTGCAGGGGAACCACCAGGCCACTACCCTTTGGAGTAGTCTCTGTTCAAGTGACGGCTGACCCAGGAAAACTAGTGAGTTACAGGCCGAGGTCAAGGCAGGCAGAGTTTCTGAGATCCAGTAAACGGGATGCGGCAGTTCAGGGTGAAAACCAAAATTAGGCAGAGGTCAGGTCAGACAGCGATGGATAAAATCCAAGAAGCAAGCCAAAGTCTGTACACGGGCAGACAAACCTAGAACCAGCACACCCTTGCAAGGCACCAGCAGACTAGAACCTATTGCTCAGGCTCCTTCCCCTAGGGTAGCCAGCCATTGGCTGGAGAAGATTAGGACATGTGTGTGCACCTGGGCCCTTTAATAACCGGAGGAAGAGTGAGCCCTACAAGCAGTGAGGGAAGGAGTAGATGAAAGCTGACAGGTCGGAGTGCCGGAACCCAGAGACAGAGGAGCTGACGACCGCCGTCATGACATTCATCTTCAGTTTGTTGAATAGATTGCTAGGAACGCAGTGACACAGACATGTCAGTACATTGTGTACCATATAGTGTCTTTGGAATAAATCGTCTGGTACTCTGTGACTCCAAAGAAGTAGAGTCCTAAACATTACCATGCAAGCCTTCTTCCTTTTTTTTTTTTTTTTGAGCGGAGGAAGAAAAAAACAGCAATTCCGTCAACTTTGGTTATAAATTTTTTATTTTTATTATTTTTTGTCTCACTGGGGAACATCTTGCAATTTTCAGGTTTTTCATGTAATCTGCTGCGATACTCCTGTATCAGCGTTTCACAGACAGGGAACCTGTTAGGGTCCATTCACACGTCCACAACTGTTGTGCGGTCTGCAAATTGCAGATCCGCAAAACACGGACACTGGCCATGTACGGTCCGCATTTTGCAGACCGCACATGGCCGGCACTATGATAGAAATGCCTTTTCTTGTCCGTGGCTGCGGACAAGAATAGGACATATTGGATTAATTTTTTGGATTATTTTTGCAGGGCTGCGGAACAGAAGTGCGGATGCGGACAGCACACGGTGTTCTGTGTGCATCTTTTGCGGCCCCATTGAAAGTAAATGGGTCCGCACCCGTTTCGCAAAATTGCGGAACGGGTGCGAACCCATTTTGCGGACGTGTGAATGGACCCTTAGACCCGGCTTTTGGCGGGGCCAAATAGGCACATACACAAGACAGCCATGGACGCCTTTTAAAAAAAATTTTTTATAAAGGTTTCCAACTGCCATGACAACTAATCAGCACCCAGTAATCTTGTCGTGGGGGTGCTGTTAGTGTGGCAGAGGGTCCGCTCTTCTCCTGTCTAGCTACTTAGACTTGACTGGGGGGTTAAATAGTAGAAATTGGAATTATTTCCAATTCCTGCAGTGGCAGCAGGGTGGTCAGCTGTAGGTATATGGCGTTGGGCCTTAAGTACCAGATGCAAGGTAGAAAGGGGTTAAACAAGTAAGTGAGTATCTTCTTCACACCCACTTGAGGTCTTGCTGGATTCTAGATAATTGAAAGCCGAGGTTGTCATAGAAACATTAAACCATTTGCTAACATGTTCTACATAAAAATATATGGTCTTTTCCACTCTCTCCCTTATAAATGATATGTTATTTCCCTACATTACTTTTATCTGTTTTATATTAAACGTATATAAAAAAAATAAATATGATAATAATCACATTGGCCACTAGAGTGATAAGTTGATATTCCCATTTTCTGAAGCTTATTTGTCGGCTTTGCTGTACAGGCCGGGACAGAAGAGCACAGTCGTCTCAGAGGGTAGGGCATTTAAAGATGCCTTCTACTGCTACATATGGGGGTATAACAACACTATGTACACACAAGGCTCTGTGTGCTGCTCCCTAGTCACACCTTGGTCTATGGGGAAGGGGCCTGTTTTGGAGACTGTGAACATCTGGGAGATTTGTCTTTCAATTCAAGGGTTTTAAAAAGGAGTTGAAGCATAAAAAATAAAAAAAACGTTATTAAGGCTCATGCACGCGACTGTGTGCCGGCTAGGCCCGTATTGCGGCCTGCAAACAGCGGGTCCACAATATATAGGCCCCGGCTCTTTTTTACACCGCATCACGGATGCGGACCTATACACTTGAATGGGTCCGCAATCCAGAAGGTCCGGAACGGAAGCACTACAGAGTGCATCTGTGAGGTTTCTCTCCGTGCTTCCATGCCGCAAAAAAGTAGTGCAGTAGTGCAAGTTGAATGGGTCTGGATCCGTCTGCGGAATCCACACGGATGTTGCCCGAAGACCGACTGCAGTTTCCTGCACAGCCAGGTGGTCAGGGCAGCTCTGTGCAGGGAAAACCTAGCAGCGCTAAATTAGGATCGGTGGGAGTCCCAATGGTTGCGCCTCAAGCAATCATAAATTGATCTGCAATCAATTTACATGATGGGAATAACCCTCCTCGGGATCAGATCAGTGGATGTTTGACTCCCAACAGATCTACCGATCAGGAGTTTGAAGGGGTTAGGCTACTTTCACACTTGCGGCAGAGTGATCCGGCAAGCATTTCCGGTGCCGGAACTGCCTGCCAGCCAGATCCGGCAAAACGGATGCAAACTGATGGCATTAGTAAGACTGAAAGGGAATCTGTCACTAGCAATTTACCCAATTTTTTTTTTCATGAATCCATGTTTAACAGAGTACCTGTTTTCCATCTGTGTTGTTCTTTTGATTGTGAGTCTTGTCATTTCTTCAAAAAATCGATTCTTATGATATGTAAATGAAGCTGTAAGGAGACCAGAGCGGCGTTATTCTTTCTCCACGGTGCCCAGGAACGCCCCTCTGAAGTGCAGTGCCCGCCTATGTTTGAAAACTAATAACGCCTCCAAGTTCATCTAAATCGCCTCCCAGAGGCGCGGCTAAGTGCTCAACACCCCCAGCCCCCCCCCAGCGCCGCGCTCTGCAGCAAACACCCCGATCCTCCTCTCGCCAGCATCCCAAATCCCGTGCCGGCGATTGCCTGCGCTATGATAAGATGACTGACGGCACTGCGCGGGATTTGGGATGCCGGCGAGAGGAGGATCGGGGTGTTTACCATAGAGCGCGGCGCTGGGGGGGGGTGGTTGTTGAGCACTTAGCCGCGCCTCTGGGAGGCGATTTAGATGAACTTGGAGGCGTTATTAGTTTTCAAACTTAGGCGGGCACTGCACTTCAGAGGGGCGTTCCTGGGCACTGTGGAGAAAGAATAACGCCCCTCTGGGCTCCTTACAGCGTCATTTACATATCAGAAGAATCAATTTTTTATTTTTTTTTAAGAAATGACAAGACTCACAGATGGAAACAGATGGAAACAGGTACTCTGTTAAACATGGATTCATGAAAAAAAAAAAAAAGGTAAATTGCTAGTGACAGATTCCCTTTAAAAATGCATTGCAATGCTGGATCCGTCTTTACGGTGTCATCCGGCAAAACGGATCCGGCATTTATTTTTTTCACCTTTTTTTCGGTCTGAAAATGCGCAGACTGGAAGGACTGGTCCGGCATTCCGGTATTTTGGCACTAATACATTCCTATGGAAAAGAATGCAGCGGAAGCCACCTTGACGCCTGGTAGATGGGCCCGACACGTATGTGCGCTAAGAGCTTCCATTATTCATGTATACTCATTTATAGTCGGTATTGTATCACTTTTATCTAGAATGACCCCATTTCTTAACTCTATTGTCTGTATATATAATAGTGTGCAGCCATTTTGTTTTTGTAGCTATCCTGAGGATAGGTCACCAATATTTGAATCCTGGAAAACCGCTTCCATTTACGTAAGATTAGAAAATCCCAGAAATTGGAATGAGTCTACTAGCTTGTGTTCCTCCCATCTGTAGTGTAAGATGTAAAGTTTTCGCTCCTACTGTATTAAAAAACAATGCGGCTGTCAGTCGGTGATGTAACTGCAGGAAGAGAAGGATGACTTGGTAATGAATGTGTTTTGCGCTCTCGGATACTGATCGCTGTGTTTGTTTCCAGGTACAATGAATTGCTGTTTATAATTGATACTTGTCAAGGAGCCTCCATGTACGAGCGGTTTTATTCACCGAACATCATCGCTCTCGCAAGCAGCCAAGTTGGAGAAGACTCTCTGTCTGTGAGTACCTCCCTCCCCCACACTGTCTGGGAGTAAATGCCAATTACAAGGGGGCTCACCCAACTTTCCCAGACTTCTGATAGGATAACCCCTATAATGACCCCATCCCCAATGCCTGGCCCCTCGTAGACATTATACTTATCTGCACCCTGGCACCCGCGTCGCTCCAGATCCCTGTACGGCCGCTGCTGCATCTCCCCATCATGCGGATCAAAACATCCGGCAACGGGTGGAGCACCCAATAGCAGGACGCGACTGGGACGAGCCTCCCTAGCGTCACCCGCTATGCTAGAGAGGCTTGTCCCCGTCGCAGACTGCTATTGGCTTGCGCCCCCTGTCGCTGGATGTTTTGATGCGCATGATGGGGAGATGCAGCGGCGGCCGTGCAGGGATCTGGAGCGACGCAGGTGTCGGCGATCAGGTAAGTATAATGTATACAAGGGGCCCAGGCACTGGGGGGGGGGGGGTTATTATAGGGGTTGGATAACCCCTTTAAGGCTGTATTACATCTGATGATTTTTCGGCAGGTGATCGCTAACAACCGCTAATATGAACGCTCGTTAGCGATCATCTTGTAGTGAGATACTGCCACTGATTGTACTATAACCGAGCGACCGCTCGTTCATCGGGCAATCCATATGTACAAAAATAATCGTTTGCAGGCGGCAAAATGCTATACAGCATGGGGACGAGCGATGAGATAGCATCGCTCCTCCCCTTGCTGCGAAGGAGCTTGCCGCATGTAGTAGCAGCGGTCTCCTCCACTAGCAAGCAGGCCATTGCCAGGAGGGAACGTTTTCCTCCCTGACAATCACTTGCTCACTCGGCCTGTGTAGTACAGGCCTTAGCAAATTAGCCCTTTTGCAGTTGGAAGGCACGTTCCTTTTAGACTCTCTTATTTGTGTACACTATTATGGAGGCCGCCATCTTGTCTGAACTGCAGTTAACAGCATTTAAAGACCATAGGGCACAATAGAAAGGAGTTCTGTGTCTGACTTGTGCAGGAAGGGGGGGTACATAAACTATGATCCTCAACTATTGTAAATGGTACAATCATGATATCTATATATAAGTGATACCATAGTCATTGTAATCCTGCCTGTGATGATAATGAGATGACTGAAAAGTGATATCTACGTACAACTGTATTCTTTCCTGGAAAGCTTTGCTTCTAGGGCAGAGTACCTCCATAAACATGGAGACTGTCAGGCTGAAGGTGGAGAGACCCCCATGGCTACTGGTGTTCCTCTATTACACTGTCCTGATGTATTTCATTATGTTCATTACTTAGTTTTTGTAATGTGATTGTAAAAATAACTGGATCTTTCTCTCCGTCAGCACCAACCGGACATGGCCATCGGAGTTCACCTCATGGACAGATACACGTTTTATGTCTTGGAATTTTTGGAGGAAATCCACCCTGCCAGTCAGAACAACATGAACGATCTGGTAAGTTCTGCTCTTCGTCTTTTGTAACGCGTTTTAGGTTCTCTGAGTTTGATATCGAAAATTTTGAATTTGACCAGAGACGTTTACGTATGGCATCCCTAAGGGAGATCCAGCATACACTTGCTTTCTCCTTTCTGAAGGGGTTAACAGATGACGAGCCGGTATTTGTCGCGTGTTGCCGCCTCTGCCGATCTGTGGAGGCCGCTTCTGCTCTTCGCTCTTGGCTCGTGCAGATTTCTCAGCTCGCAGCCCACACAGACAGGTTTTATGTTATCTCGCGGATCTTTAATGAACTCCCAATGTGAGAACTGGGCGAGGAGGTGTAAACACAGACGCATCCTCGCCTCTCTCCCTGACCTACATTAAAACGCTTTATTATTTGTCGTCTCTTCTATAGGACGCCGTTAATTGTGTTAAAAGCAAATGTACAATTCTAGGAAAACACTGGGCAGTTACACTGGTCTTACAGTAATAGTGAATGGAGCTGCTAGAATCCAAATGGGGGGGGAAATATTTTAATACAAATTCCAGATTTGCGACCGATTTTATATTAGAAAGTGGAAACCATCCGAATTCCAGCGGTTGTGTCCCCTTTTGCTGACTGGTACTCATTTAAGCCATCAGACTATGGAAGTGCAAGATCTCAATGGGCATAATGTACCATAGAACCAATGGTGCTTTTTGGGCAGACCCCCCCCCCCCCCCCCCCCTTCTTCCAATGTGGTTGGTTCTGCTGAGGGAATCATACTGGCCCTATCCCTGCCTATGGTTCTGGCTCTTTCACTCCCCCTGTGCCACTTCAGCTCTTGGGTCTACCTGTGTCCACATCCTAGGCCTTGTGACTGATGAATGTGACGTTGCAGTTCTAGGAAGAGGCTGTAGCCCCACGGCCTCTTCAAACTGCTGATCGAACGGGGTGCCGGAAGTCAGACCCCCACCAATCAGATATTGATGACCTATCCTGAGGATAAGTCGTCAATATGTTACTTCTGGAGAACCCCATGTACACCTTTTTTTTTTTTTGTGATTGCCTGCTCTTTTTTTGGATAAAAATAATTTGACCTTATTGAGCTGTTCTGTCACAAATGGTGAACTGTTTTTCTAGCCGTGTGACTGGTACTTTGTGCCAGTTCAACCCTTATCTCCAAACTACACTTATTTACCATAATCCACGTTCTTATCAGTAAGATAACTCCGCTATAATGAGTGTTTTTATCAGCAGGGATAAGGAGTCTGTCTGCTCCTGGTCTCACGGAAAAGATAGAAAATCCAGAGGTTGCTGCTAGAGCATCTCAGCTCTCTGCTGAAAAAAGGTTCCTTATTTTTAATAAAGACCAATTTAAAAAATTATTTTTAGCTCAAAGTAACTACAATGCAATAATTAAAAAAAATTGCCCCCAAAGGTGTACATAGCCTTTAAACATGTAATAGGATTATTCACATTTCACAAAATAATGTCATATCGCTAGCATAGGCCATGACTTTATGATGGGTCAAGGTCCAACTTTTAGAAATCCCATCGGCACAGTGGCGCATCCGGCTGGCCAGCAAATAGTTTGGACCATGACCTGTCATAAAGTGATACAGTATCCTAGTGATATGCCATCACTTTATTGGATGGGAATACCCCTTTAAAGGGCATCTGTCAGCAGTTTTGTCCCTATGACACTGGCTGACCTGTTACATGTGCGCTTGGCAGCTGAAGGCATCTGTGTCGGTCCCATGTTCATATGTGTCTCCTTTACTAAGGAAAATTATATTTTAATATATGCAAATGAGCCTCTAGAAGCCAAGGGGGCATTTACCATTACCGAGAAGCTCTGCTCTCTCTGCAACTGCCGCTCCCTCTGCACTTTAAATGACGAGACCAGACAGTGTAAACGTGATCACATCTAGTCCTGTCAATCACAGTGCAGAGGGCGCGGCAGTTGCAGAGAGAGCAGAGCCTCTAGGAGTAATGGTAACTCCCCCTTTGCTCCTAGAGGCTCATTTGCATATAATAAAATATAATTTTCCTTAGTAAATGAGACGCATATAAACATGAGACCAACACTGATGCCTTCAGCTTCCAAGTGTACATGTAACAGGTCAGACAGTGTCATAGGTGCAAATCTGCTGACAGATGCCCTTTAAGCGATTGTTGCATGCATGTCATTACTGTATTAGTGTAGGTTTATAAAAGTGGGACCTACCCTTTAATACCCACACCCTACAAAAAAAATCCTATATCAGCGGTGTCATTTCTGTAGTGTTTACATAGCAAGTAAAATCCATTGTGATATTTTTCTTCACTTGTTCAGTAGAAGCCTTTAATCCTTCCGGTGGAGGCAGCAGTGTCCATATGTCTCGTGATTCTTCTGCATAAATTTACCTCCTCAAACAGAAGGAGGCACGGAGCAGAGATGAAAGCGGGGCGCGCGCCTCAGTGCTACACATGAGAGAGAATTGGTAAACTGCTTTTAGCTGTCAGCCTTCCAACGCGGCGAGAAAAGCAGCCGCTTCTGTGAAGGGACCCCCAGCGCTGGGTGAGACATCCAGCAGGGCAACGTCTCCTGAAACGAGATTTCAAACGTTTGAGACGTGCTTTATCTTCAAAGGAGACTCCCACCTCGCACAACCCAACAAAGTATATGTCAGGAGGAGCAAAAAGTGCATTTATATTTTTAAGTATTTACGACCCCGGTGAGGGACATGAAATCTTTACAACGCGCCGATGTATTCTGGTCGTTCTACAGCTTTATTTCTTCTTGGTATTTTATCCGGCTATTAAGAAGAAAGTGACAACTTAGACCGGGCTCCCGGCCATGAACACGTCTTATACGATTTACGGCAAGGCTAGGGGATGAGGCAGGGAATAAGCGCTGCTAAACTGCGATACCTGCTGAGGATTGGCACCTTCCTGTAGGGTCACCACCTGATAATAAATATGTCGGAATATTTGGGCTCTTTCACATTGACAGGACTGCTAGAAGTTGCGGCGTTCTATAGAAAGATTACCTTTAGGCACTAGTATTGCTCCAGCGCATCTAAAATACAAAAAGGAGTAAAAAAAATCTCCCACCGTTTTTTATCTGCAGTGCCGCTGCAGACCAGTGATTCTCCATAGTAACAGACTACAAACAAACGGAGTAGTCAGATCCTGCAGTCATTCTACATTCTTCCATCCCGACTGCTTGATTCTCTAGTTATATATGCAAGAGGTCGGGGGCTGCAGGATCCGACTACATAGTGTGGTCTGTAACCAAGCAGACACATAGACAGTGTTGTACATAGAAAACAGTATGACATTTTTAATAAAGGCTTTTTGCAGAGTTGCCAAATATTTTTTTTCTTCTCATTTTTGATACACTGGGGCAATTAATAAATTGTAGAGGTCGACATGGTTTTAAAGGGCGGCTGTCAGCAGATTTGCACCTATGACACTGGTTGACCTGTTTCATGTGCGCTTGGCAGCTGAAGGCATCTGTGTTGGTCCCATGTTCATATGTGTCCGCATTGCTGAGAGAAATTATGTTTTAATAGATGCAGATGAGCTTCTAGGAGCAACGGGGGCGTTACCATTACACCTAGAGGCTCAGCTCTCTCTGCAACTGCCGCGCCCTCTGCACTGTGATTGCCAGGGCCAGGCAGTGTGAACGTGATTGTGATCCTAAAGTCAAAATGCAGAGGGCGCAGCAGTTGCAGAGAGAGCTGAGCCTCTAGGTGGAATGGTAACTCCCCCATTGCTCCTAAAGGCTCATTTGAATATATTACAACTTCATTTTTCTTAGTAATGTGGCAACATATGAACATGGATATTTAATACAGTTGTCTGGGATCTCCTTATACTAAATAATATAAAACTAAACTTTTACTTAATTATTTAAAACATCATTGATACAATAAGTGCTCAGAATATTCAGTAGTCCAGGTACAGTAAAGGGTCAAATAGCTCTGGCTGGGTATAGATTCCAATGCAAGTGAATGAACTATAAAAAAGGTGTAAAAAAAAATAAAATTAAGTACAAATAAAAAATCTAATTGCCCCCCTTTTCCCAAAATAAATAAAATACACATCATGGGTGTCGCGATGTCTGAAAACGCCCATAGTATAAAAATATATTCCCCATATGGCAAACGACAAAACAGAAAAAAGCGTCCAAATGGCAGATTTTTTTGTTTTTGGTCGCATCATTTTCTACAATTTTTTTTTTAATAAAAAGTGTTCAAAAAGTCATACACATCCCAGAATGGTAACAATGAAAAGTTCAGATCGCCCCGCAAAAAATGAGCCCCCACACAGCTCCGTACACATAACTACAAAAAAGTTATAGGGGTCAAAATATGGCGACAAAAAAATGACCTTTTTTTTCCCCCCACTTTTTTTTATTTATTTTTTAGCACTATCAAAATGCAAGAAAAACTATACATGTAAGGTGTCGCCAGATTCGTACTGACCTGTAGAATAAAAGTAACCGGTCTGTTTTATCGCACATCGAACGTCGTAATCAAAAAAGTAAAACTGTGATGGAAGTGCTTTTTTTTTTTTTTTTTTTTTTTCTCTTTTATTTCACCCCATTTGGATTTTTTTCCCCCCGCTTCCCACTACATCATATGCAATATTAAATGGTGGCGTTGGAAAGTACAACTTGTCCCGCAAAATACAAGCCCTCACATGGCTATGGGAACAGAGAAATAAAAAAGTTATGGCTCTGGGAAGGCAGGGAGCGCAAAACAAAAACGCAAAAAAAAAAAAAAACTTAAAACCTCTGGGCTTGAAAGGGTTAAGCACCAAGTCCCGCCCATAATGAGGGCTCGTCAATGCGGGCGTCCATTCTGGGGTGGAGGGCTAGAGCTTGATAATTTGCACAAACTCCCTCCCACCTCACTCGCTGAGCGGCACGAGGAGCGGAGAAGCTGCCATGGGGATGACGGACGCTTCCCCGTCAGGTTTGTGTATGTCGGGCCTAACTAAAGCCACACCTGAGGCAGCGCAAAGCTCAAGCTAAAAATGCTTATTAGGCTACATGCACACTAACGTATTTTGTTTCCGCGTCCGTTCCGTTTTGTTTTTTTTTGCGGCTAGGATGCGGACCCATTCATTCCAATAGGTCCGCAAAAAGTGCGGACAGCACACCGTCTGCATCATTATGTCTGTTCCGTAGCCCTGCAAAAAAAAATAGAACATGTCCCATTCTTGTCAGTTTTGTGGACAAGGATGGGCATTGTCATCCATTTGTTTTGCGGTCCACAAAAAAAAAAAAAAAAAAAACGGTCGTGTGCATATAGCCTTAGTCTGCATTCCTCATAATATACAGACCAGCGATTACTGCATATAGAAGGGGAGGCTGATGGCTACATGATGAAGAAATACATATATGTGGGTGACACGCTAGGGGTCATGGAAGGGCGACATAGAGGTGCCGCCAGCAGATGCCCTCAAGGGCCTATCACCCAGATATAATAGAGGCTATCCTATAGGATCTATCTGAAATCACACAACACCAGTTTAGACTCGCGGTATGATTATTGCTTAAAAGAGCAAAATTAGGACGTCTCATGTCGTCTGATTAGAAGAAAGGCTCTTCATTCAGACCATCGGGGGTAACGCTCTTCATTCTAAATATCCATTTTGACTCTGCTCTGAGGATAGCTCCGTCCCAGTCACCCCCACGCGGGATCGCGGGTATATGCTGAATCCCCATAAAGCAAATGGAGGATGTGTTCCCATGATGTGCCTCATTTATATGTCCTTATTGTTCAGAATGTCATTGACATGATCCCTAATTCTGCGTCTTATGGGGCGAATGCTGGCAATTTACATCGCAGACTGCGATGTATTAGTGAGGAGGGTCTGTAGTAGGCGGGGAGAGCGGCGGTGCAGTGCAGGCACTGTACTCTGGCCCCGCCGCTCAGTATGTAATGTATTATACGTAATGTTAATCATCTAAACTGCACTCTCCCTGCTCCCCATGTGTACCGTACTTACCGGTACACGTCACGCTCCTGTTGTAAGCACTAGCAGGCCGGGCGGCCGTAACTCACTGAGGTCACGTGCCTGCTCCGCCTCCATGAGTTACGGCCGCCCGGCCTGCCTGCTAGTGCTTACTACAGTGTAAAAAACCTGATTTGATACATATGCAAATTAACCTGAGATGAGTCCTGTCCCTGACTAATCTCACATACAGGAGTCATCTCAGGTTAATTTGCATATGTATCAAATCAGTTTTTTTACACAGTAAAAGCACACAGAGCTATGGGGACTGGGTATTGCGGATGTGCTAGCGGCCATCTAGCAGCCCATGTCTCAGCTCTATACACAAAATCCCGGTGACAGGTTCCCTTTAAGACCCAGGTGATGATGAATTGAACTATACAATGCTTCTACATCAATTGACGTGAGAAGCATTTCATCATCTAATGAGATCCCCTCAAGTCTAAGGGCTCATGCACTCGACCATATGTATTTTGCGGTCCGCAAGAAATACGGAAACACGGATGACATCCGTGTGCATTCTGTATTTTGCAGAACGGAACAGCTGGCCCCTAATAGAACAGTACTATCCGTGTCCGTAATGCAAACAATAATAGGACCTGTTCTGTTTTTTTGCGGAACAGAAATACAGACATACAGAAATGGAAAGCACACGGAGTGCCTTCCTTTTTTTTGCGGACCCTCTGAAAGTAATGGTTCTGCATACAGTCCGTTAAAAAAAAATGGAATGGACACGGAAATAAAATACGTTCGTGTGCATGAGCCCTAAGGAGTAGGTCTGATGTGTCTCTAATATAGGATGACAATATTTCAACGAAAGGTCTGATAATCGTATGAACACGGGACGCCTTCAGCTGCCGAGCGCACATGTAACAGGGCAGCCAGTGTCATAGGGACAGAACTGCTGACAGATGGGCTTCAGACGAATACTTTTATCCTTTTTGCAGTATAGCAGATTTCACTTTATTTTTGTTAAAATTTTCAATCTTTTCGGTTTGTTCGGCAATGGCTTCACAATCCTGCGGTACTTCTTGCAGTTCCACTTTTCACCACTATTTTTAGCAATCTCTTTTCATAGATGCTAATGCAACAGCGCCCCCAAGTGTGATGTAGTTGACCTGTAACTTTTATATTCTAAGTATCATTTTTGAAACGCACAAGCAGTGAGTAGTTCTATGATGCTTTTGTGCTTTTTAATATAATATGAGCCCTTTTCAGTGAAGTGATGGATCCAGTGGTCATTCTTGTTTAGCTCACTACGCAGACAAGCTTTTATGCTTTTTTTTAGTCTATTTCTTCTTATGGTGTCATTCTCTTTGCAGTTCCAAGTCTGTCCTAAGAGCCTCTGTGTTTCTACGCCCGGCCATCGCACTGACCTCTTTCAGAGAGAACCGCAAACCGTTCTTATTACCGATTTCTTTGGCAGCGTCAGGAAAGTGGAGCTAACCGAGAAAACTGTGGTGCTGAAGCCCCAACGAGAGGATGCACAGAAAAGGTATTTGATCACATTGCACACTTAGGCTACTTTCACACTTGTGGCACAGCCATCCGGCAGGCAGAGCCAAATAGCGCCACATGCCCGCCGGACCCCATAGAGCAGTGGTTGCAAACCAGTGACTTGCGACTCCCTGATGTGTGGCTCGCCATGGGAGTCCTAAGTGATGACCATGTGCTGGCAAAAGACACTGTTGCAGTCTACAACACAAAATTCAGCATGTCTGGATTTTTTTGTGACCATCTCATTTCTGATGGAGGTCTGAGCTGAGGCTGGGGGATTTGATCTGAGGCTGATGTAGGTGGGGGGGGTCTGATGGGAGGCTAATCCAAGGCTCTAAAATGGACGGAGTAAAATGGACTGTCATGTACAAGGGCGGTAAAGGAGTTCCAGATATCCCCTCTCTGCAGAGGCTGGGGGGTTTGATCTGAGGCTGATGTAGGTGGGGGGGGGGGGGGGTCTGATGGGAGGCTGATCCAAGGCTCTAAAATGGACGGAGTAAAATGGACTGTCATGTACAAGGGTGGTAAAGGAGTTCTAGATATGCTCTCTCTGCAGAAGTTGGGGGGTTTGATGTGAGGCTGATGGAGCTTGAGGGTCTGATTTTGGGGTCTGACCTAATGTCTGATGAAGAATGAGGATCTGATTAGGGGGTCTGCCATGAGGTCTGATGGAAAACATTTTTTTTTTCTTATTTTCCTCCTCCAAATCCTAGGTGCGTCTTATAGTCCAAAAAACATGGTACAAACATATACACAGACAGGGAATGCTATCATTCCCTGAAAAGACCTCCCATGTGGACAACTGAAGTCAGAAATAGCAGAGGTTGAAATGCATAAATGACACGTTTTGCTGAATCTTTTTCCACAAAACTGTATATCAGTCAGCTCGGCTCCTTCTGCTCTATTACATGCCACCAGCAGGTTACACTGCATTTTGCGGTGACAGGTCCTCTTTAAAAAGTAAACCAAAGTCTGTAATCCAAGCTCCAGAATATGCAAGCGATGGAGGGGCTCAACACAGACAAAAACAGCTCAGTTCTGTACGTCGATGGTCTTTAATAATGTAATATTATAAGTATCAGGAGGTCGTGGAAAATAAACTACATTCCATTTACTAGGACTATTGCATTGGTCTTGTGCGCCCTCTTGTGGTTTGCCATTGTATTGCATAAACCAGTGAACCCTTTTTGAGGCTTCCACTCAAAACTGCAATGAAAACTGGTCTCAACGGAGAGAGCTAATATAAAATAGGATGCAAGGAGATTGAAAGGTTATCATTTTTATTTTACGGAGCAAAAAGCCAGCAGAAGGAAGATTTTTTTATATTTTTTAATTATTTTTACAGGATATTTTTGCAAAAACAGTGTGACCACCCTGGTTCACTGATCTGCTGCTGCCCTAGAAGAAAGAGGGCAACAGGGGTTTGATATAATTCAAGTCATTTTGCAAGGAACCTGTCCCATTGAACATAGTGTCTGATCTGCAGGTCAGTAAAAAAAAAATAACTGAGACATGCACTACTTTGGTCCGTGATGTGGACCAAACATGCCCATTGAAGTCTATGGGTCCATGTTGCATCCGTTTTTAATTGAAGACTGATAGGAGATGCTTTAGAAATTAAAGAGGACCTCTCCCCGCTCCTGACATGCCTGTTTTAATAGCTTCATACATTCCCCATGTAATAACAATTCTGGAGCATCTATTCTTATGGCTCTATGTTGTGCCGTCCCTTTATTATTTCTACTAGAAGTTATGAGTGAATTGCTAGCAGTCTGCAGTAAGGGTCCAGAGTAGTGTTGGTCGAGCACCAAAGTGCTCGGGTGCTCGAGTAGAACACTTTGGGATATTCGGGGGCTCGAGTAGAACACTTTGGGATATTGGGGCGCTCGAGTAGAACACTTTGGGATATTCAGGGGCTCGAGTAGAACACTTTGGGATATTCGGGGGCTCGAGTAGAACACTTTGGGATATTCGGGGGCTCGAGTAGAACACTTTGGGATATTCGGGCGCTCGAGTAGAACACTTTGGGATATTCGGGCGCTCAAGTAGAACACTTTGGGATATTGGGGCGCTCGAGTGGAACACTTTGGGATATTGGGGCGCTCGAGTGGAACACTTTGGGATATTGGGGCGCTCGAGTGGAACACTTTGGGATATTGGGGCGCTCGAGTAGAACACTTTGGGATATTCGGGGGCTCGAGTAGAACACTTTGGGATATTCGGGGGCTCGAGTGGAACACTTTGGGATATTGGGGCGCTCGAGTAGAACACTTTGGGATATTGGGGCGCTCGAGTAGAACACTTTGGGATATTCGGGGGCTCGAGTAGAACACTTTGGGATATTCGGGGGCTCGAGTAGAACACTTTGGGATATTGGGGCGCTCGAGTGGAACACTTTGGGATATTGGGGCGCTCGAGTGGAACACTTTGGGATATTGGGGCGCTCGAGTGGAACACTTTGGGATATTGGGGCGCTCGAGTGGAACACTTTGGGATATTGGGGCGCTCGAGTGGAACACTTTGGGATATTGGGGCGCTCGAGTGGAACACTTTGGGATATTGGGGCGCTCGAGTGGAACACTTTGGGATATTGGGGCGCTCGAGTGGAACACTTGGGATTGGGGCGCTCGAGTGGAACACTTGGGATATTCGGGGGCTCGAGTAGAACACTTTGGGATATTCGGGGGCTCGAGTGGAACACTTTGGGATATTGGGGCGCTCGAGTGGAACACTTTGGGATATTGGGGCGCTCGAGTAGAACACTTTGGGATATTCGGGGGCTCGAGTAGAACACTTTGGGATATTCGGGGGCTCGAGTAGAACACTTTGGGATATTGGGGCGCTCGAGTGGAACACTTTGGGATATTGGGGCGCTCGAGTGGAACACTTTGGGATATTGGGGCGCTCGAGTGGAACACTTTGGGATATTGGGGCGCTCGAGTGGAACACTTTGGGATATTGGGGCGCTCGAGTGGAACACTTTGGGATATTGGGGCGCTCGAGTGGAACACTTTGGGATATTGGGGCGCTCGAGTGGAACACTTTGGGATATTGGGGCGCTCGAGTGGAACACTTTGGGATATTGGGGCGCTCGAGTGGAACACTTTGGGATATTGGGGCGCTCGAGTGGAACACTTTGGGATATTGGGGCGCTCGAGTGGAACACTTTGGGATATTGGGGCGCTCGAGTAGAACACTTTGGGATGCACAATGGAAGTCAATGGGAGAACCCAGGGATTAAAGGGAGTCTGTCAGCACATTTACCCCTTTTTAGCAGTTCCCATAGCGCTGTAGCCGCAACACAGATGATTAAGACGGTACCTTTATATACTTTTGTGGACTTGTAAAACTGCCAAAAACAAACTTTGATGCATATGTAAATGAGGGCTCGCAAGTGCCCAGGGCGGCGTCCACCGCGTTGGTGCCCAGGCAGCTCTGCCTCTTCGACTCTTATCCCCGCCCAGCCTCTTCCTCTGCCCGCCCATCTGTTTTCTCTCCCCCCTCAGCGAGATCCCGCGCCTACGCGCTGATTTCCTTGGTCGGGCCCTGCAAACTGGGACATGAAGCTAGGTATCGTGGATGAGTGTGTTTCTTGTGCTCTGGCAGCAGGCACAGTTCCACTGCGGCCACGGCCTCTGCGTGCACCATCAGCATCACGGCCACGTCCCCGTCCCTTACTGCTCGCCTTCAGCATATTAAATGGTATATATGCTTGAAAGTCTGTGACACGTACAGAAGCGCAGGTTTTGTAAGTGTATGCGCAAATTAAACTGAATATCACTGATATTTGGGATGCGCAAACGTTATACTGGAGATGTAGCGCAAGTAATGTCGCTGTCACCAGCGGCCAAACAACTGCAAGCTATTTAGTGCAGGTTGCGCTAATATATATTGCTGCCAGACCCAACTATAGTCCTTAAAAGGACTTTTGGGTCTCTAACACCAACCCTGCCTAAGAAAAAAATAAAATTCAGTTCCCTACACTGTCTGTCCCTTCTACAGCACAGCTCTCCCTGACTAAGACTGAGCCGAACCCCGTGTCAACGGGTGCTGTATAGCAGCCAATCACTGTAATGCCAGTGACCAACATGGCTACGGCATTAGTGAGTGGAAGTACTTGCCTGCACGTTTATTGGCCAGCATACAGCGGGGGAGGAGACTTGCGGGGGAGGAGACTTGAGCACACGCAGTATTCAGCCGAACACCGCGATATGCCGAGCATGCTCGATCAACACTAGCAGGTTGAGAAAAAAGGGGAAAAAACACTTATATATTTTTTTTTTTGTCTATTCAAGGGTGCTGCCTCGGGAACGGTCATTCGCCTTCTCCTTCTCTTTTCACTACCCAGTAGTCTCCTTGGCGCTTTTGAAACCTTCTCCTCCATCATCCTCACTCTTTTTGGTTTTTTTTCTCACTTATATATATATATATATACGATCAACACTAGTACATAGAGGTGGTAACCATTTGGGGGGGTGTACCTGCACCGACACACTCTATCCAATCAGTGCTGCCATTGTCAGACTGTGCAGGGGCACACCCCAACTGGTTACACCCCTCTGGACCCTTACTGCAGACTGCTAGCAATTCACTCATAACTTCTAGTAGAAATAATAAAGGGATGGCACAACATAGAGCCATAAGAATAGATGCTCCAGAATTGTTATTACATGGGGGATGCATGAAGCTATTGAAACAGGCAGTGTCAGGAGCGGGGAGAGGTCCCCTTTAATTTGCAGCTGAGCAGCATCCGTGAATCACTGATGACACATGGAGGGAAAAAACAGACACTCGGATCCTTCACGGACGAAACACTGATGCTTTTTTTCATGGATGTGAAACTGACACAGAAATGTGAACAAGGCCTAAGGCAAAAACCAGCATTCCTCAGGATTAGAGAACCTAATTTTCATAAGGGAAGGTATGGCGATGTTTCGGGCCACTTACCCCTACAGTATGCTTACTGTTAGCACTCATGCACACGACTATATTTGTATTGCAATGCAGACCAGAATAGCTGAAAGCACACGGCTGACATCTGTGTGTTGGCATATTTTTTGGGTGGACCCATACAAGTGAACGGGTCCCTGTGCTGTCACCAAAAAATGCTGATGGCACATGAATGGAAAACACTGTCCCGTGCATGAGGCCTAAGTCGGGATTTACACGCTGCGGAGAAGTTGCTGTATAAAAGAAAAACTCAATAGAACAAGAAACCACAAGAAACACATGGTAGAGGCCAGGCATGATTTTACCGCGATTCGTCACTGTTTTGTGATGCGGTTAGTGTCCACGCTGTTTTTATTAGTTAAATGTGTATGTAAGAACCTCAGTAATCATAGTAAAAACACAGGCAGTACATTTAGGGTTCGTTCACACGAACGTGTGATGCCCGTTGCAGTATTGCGGACCACATTTGCGGGTCCGCAATACACGGGCACCGTTCCGCGGCCATTCCTCATCACGGATGCGGACCCATTCATTTCAATGGGTCCGCAAATCCGGAGATGTGGAACAGAACGGAAACACTACGGAGTGCTTTCTGGGGTTCCGTTCCGTGCTTCCACATCGCAAAAAGATAGAGCAAGTTCTATCTTTTTGCGGAACAGAAGGATCACTGACCCATTCAAGTGAATGGGTCTGCGATCCCCATGCCCCTGCCCCACGGACGGTGCCCGTGCATTGCGGTCCACAGCACGGGCTTCACACGTTCGTGTGAATGAGCCCTTACTATAATGTTTGCGTCTGTTTTTGATTTAAAAAAAGTCTATATTTTTGGACACGTTTACTACTGAAAGTGCGCCAGTTTTGGAGATATTTGCGCCTTGTTTTACAATTCTTAAGTTTTAGACTAATTCTGCAATTGTCTAATTTTTGCCACTTTTTAAAATATATTTATGTAGGTTCGCCTTTTTTACGAACTGAAATGTGCACAAAAAGCAGGCACTCCACTCCAAGGCTGGCATATTTTTATTCGAAAGGTAGGAGTGGTAAAGTGTGACTGTTTTTGCATTAAAAGTCACACTTTCAACTAGGCGTTCGACTTTTCACAGCAAATTTGCACCTTTTTTTCATGCGCAAACTAATTATACCAGTAAGCAGACCTCCAGTCTGTGCGCCTGACCTCCTCCAGTCTGTGCGCCTGACCTCCTCCAGTCTGTGCGCCTGACCTCCTCCAGTCTGTGCGCCTGACCTCCTCCAGTCTGTGCGCCTGACCTCCTCCAGTCTGTGCGCCTGACCTCCTCCAGTCTGTGCGCCTGACCTCCTCCAGTCTGTGCGCCTGACCTCCTCCAGTCTGTGCGCCTGACCTCCTCCAGTCTGTGCGCCTGACCTCCTCCAGTCTGTGCGCCTGACCTCCTCCAGTCTGTGCGCCTGACCTCCTCCAGTCTGTGCGCCTGACCACCTCCAGTCTGTGCGCCTGACCACCTCCAGTCTGTGCGCCTGACCTCCTCCAGTCTGTGCGCCTGACCTCCTCCAGTCTGTGCGCCTGACCTCCTCCAGTCTGTGCGCCTGACCTCCTCCAGTCTGTGCGCCTGACCTCCTCCAGTCTGTGCGCCTGACCTCCTCCAGTCTGTGCGCCTGACCTCCTCCAGTCTGTGCGCCTGACCACCTCCAGTCTGTGCGCCTGACCACCTCCAGTCTGTGCGCCTTAAAATAATAGAACATGCCCTATTTTTTTGTGGTGCGGACGGATCGAGGATCCTTTCAAGTTGAATGGGTATGCATCTGCCAGCGCAGGCCACGCAGACTGTGCCATGCATTGGGAACCGTAGTTTGCGTTCCCTAATCCACGGCACAGGCGGTACATATTCATATGCAAGAGCTCTTAGTCTGGTTTCACAGGATTTATTTATTATTATTATTATTATTTTTTTGTCTGTTTTCAGCATTTTTTTTTAGCTGCCGTTTTAGGCCCTGTTCCACGGTTGCGAGCGGTCCGTGGTATCCCGGCCTGGATTCCTGCTGACAGCAGGAGCGCACGGCGTCATTGGTTGCTATGACACCGTGCGCTTCATGCCGCCGCTGCACTACAGTAATACACTTGTATAGATCATGCCAGTGTATTACTGTGGTGCTGCGGCGGCATGAAGCGCACGGCATCATAGCAACCAATGACGCCGTGCGCTCCTGCTGTCAGCAGGAATCCAGGCCGGGATTCCACAGACCGTTCACGGCCGTGTGCATTCGGCCTTATTTTTACAGTGTTTTTTCAGCATTTTACATGCACCAGCTGTTGGACCGGGTGTCTACACCTGCACCAGATTTATCCCAGGGGCTCAGGCCGAATGATTAATCTGGTGCTGAGACTTTTCTCTAAATCTATACCAACTATTGGTTGTCTTAGGCTACATGCACACGACCGTATATGTTTTGCGGTCCGCAAATTGTGGATCCGCCCAAAAAAACAGATGACGTATTTTTTTTTTTTTTTTGCGGATCCATTGTAACAATGCCTAAAACGGACAAGAATAGGACATGTTCTATTTTTTATATTTTTTGCGGGACTACGGAACGGACATACGGATGCGGATAGCACACTGTGTGCTGTCCGCATTTTTTGCGGACCCATTGAAATAAATGGGTCCTTATCCTATCCGCAAAAAATAAATAAATGAAACGGACACGGAAACAAAAATCAACATTCGTGTGCACGCAGCCTGAATTTTTATGCCAGAATTGTGGCCCCATCGTAGGGCCGCTGCTGTCAATAAGCTCCAGCCCCTTGTCGAGCATGTCAAGAAAAAAGTGGAGATATGCCATTTTGCACCATTTTTGGGCAGATTTTTGCCGCCAGATTTTTTTTTTGGACTTGCGTGTATGCATTTTTGGTGGTTTTGTCAAAACGCTGTAACTATGCCTTTTCCCGGCATTTTCCCCTTGGTAAACGCTATAGGGGTTTACTATTGCCTGAAGAAACACCTGTTCTAAGTATACAATTAAAAAAGCGCTAAAAAACACTGTAGAAAAAAAGGTAGCAAACATGGTGCTTGAAGGAAACTTGCGGGCACCTTTACATGAGTCATCTTTCCGAAAGGGTGCGGTCTGAACCTGGCCTCACCCATTGAATCGAATGGGTATAGTCACAAGGGCGACGGAACACAGACGAGTTGGCGGTATGCAAGGGGCCTATGGCCTCGTTCACATTTCCATGTCTGATCGACGTCCATGGACAAACACATTAAAAACAATGGGTATGTGTGCTGTGAACAAGGCCTAAAGGTTGTTCTTGCATTAGACTCGCCTGATACCGATTTTTTTATTTGTTCCCTGCATTAAGAACTGTGACCACTAGGGGGAGCTGTGTTGGCATGTATCAGCGGTATTCCTTTGGGTGTCATTTCCAGTATAGAAAGAGATCTGTGATTTTCGGAGTTTGTTTTACTCGTCAGGCCCCGACCAGACTCTGACATTCTCTGTTAACATCTCTGTTTCTATCCTAAATGACCAGACGCTTTTTTTTTTTTTTTTTTAGCAACTTTGTGCAAGAAGCAGTCTAATTGCTTTTAACTTTTTGTTTTTATTTAGGCTACCAAATTGATTTTTTTTCTCAATTTTTGGGGGGTAATGTGTCCTTTTTTTTTGTATAGTTCTTTATATTTACATTTGAAAATTCGCACTAAAATAAAGTATTAGAGTGGATTTCCTATTATTAGTAATACGAAGTTTTAAAGCGGGCGAAACAAAATAGGAAATCAAGCCGGAGTTCGGGAAATGTTATTTTTTTTTACAGTATAAATCAATTTATAAAACTATTACGCGAAGTCTCGCCAGACTTTGCGAAGAGATAATTTCGGCTCATCGGAGCCAATACATTCTAATACTGTACGGGGAGCGCTCGCTCCTAACAGTATTGAAACAACGTTTTATGCAAATCGACTTTGGATGTTCCATCCGAAGATGATTCGCTTGTCCCTACTTCGTATGTGTAGTTTCTGGCGACTGTTTGGGTTGGCGGGGGGCGATGTTTTTTTTTTATTTTTCTACACTATTTCTTTGTTCTGTTGTACGACTTCATTTATTTGCAGTAACTGAGGCGTCTATACAAGCCCCCTGTTTTGGGACATTGGCCACTGGCGTTGCTGTTCTGGGGTTGCTGGGACCCAGGAGCTCTGCCATGTCAGGGGGCACCAGCAATAGCATGATCACCTGGTGCCGTAGAGGCAGCGCTCTGACAGCCAGGCACCCGCCGTGCTCCTGCCGGAGCAGGATCTTTAAGCCTGTGTCATGCATTTACAATGGGTCGGGTTTAACTTAAGTATTAGATTAACGGTTGAAATGTTACTGTTTGAGCAACGGGTACAATTCAGCGGAAATGAGCAAAGAGGTTTCCGTTCAAAATAAAGGTGCATTTGTCTGCTGCCCTCTGGTGGTCAAAGATGGGACTGCTGTCTGTGCCTTCTGTGCTACAATAGAAGTTGTGAGACTTCGGGGTTGCAGGTATTGTACCATTTACCACATGCTACAGAGATGGCACTCCCTGTAGATACTAATGTTCTTGTGTTGGCTTTGTGCTCTTGCCAGCAAGTAAGGCCAAGATCACACTTCAGTTATTTGGTCAGTTATTTCCATCAGTTAGGGCTCATGCCCACGAACGGTCCGCAATGCACGGGCACTGACCATGGGGCAGCCGCATGCAGATCGCGGACCCATTCACTTGAGTGGGGTCCGCGATCCGCATCCTACGGTCCGCACCGCAAAAAAGTAGTGCATGCATTGCTATTTTGCGGTGCGGAGGCACGTACAGTAAACCCAAGGAAGCATTCCGTGGGCTTCCGTTCCCTGCCTCCGTTCCGCATCTCCCGGATTGCGGACCCATTGAAGTGAATCTGTGATGCGGGATACACACGGCTGGTGCCTGTGTATTGCGGACCCCCTGTATTCAGGCCCCTTATTCTGAGCCAAAACCAGGTGCGGGTCAAAAACAGAACAGGTGCAGATCTCTGTAGGCTTCACTACTGGTTTTGGCTCACAACCACTGATGGAAATGGTGAGCTCACTAAGAGAGTCCCAAGAGGGGCCTGGATGTATTTCTGGAGTGTAATAATATTACAGGCTATAGCTACTAGAGAGGGGTCGTTGATCCAGGGAGTTATTCTGATGCCTGATTGGAGTCGGGAAGGAACTTTTTATTCCCCTAAAGTGAGGAAAATTGGCTTCTACCTCAGTTTTTTTCTCCCTTACTCTGGATCAACCTGCAGGATAACAGACTGAACTGGATGGACGGATGTCTTTTTTCGGCCTTATGTACTATGCTACTCAATAGCTGAATTGTGAACTTGGCCTAATAAAATGCCGCACCTTCACTCTTCCTGCTCCCTGACTTCTGTGACTTAAAAAGGGGTGGCTGGTTACCTATATTGATCATTATCAGCTCGGCGGGGGTCCGACTCTCTGCTCCTCCACTGATCAGCTATTTGAAGAGAACAGGTCCTATTCACGGTTTACTTGTTCACCTGTCGACATCGCAGCGGCGAGCAGTGTAATTACGGCTCCTCAGTCCCATTCACTTCAATGAGAAGGAGCAGTTACAGACCGTTTGCTCCTTCCCATTGAAGTGAATGGGACGGATGAGCCGTAATTACACTGCTCGCCACTGTGATGTCGACAGCGAGCAGGTAAGGCTACGTTCACACTAGCGTTTTTTGCGGCTCTGTCATGGATCTGCAAAAACGCTTCTGTTACAAAAATACAACCGCATGCATCCGGTTGTATTATGTCTTTATACAGCCATGACGGATCCGTCATGAACACCATTGAAAGTCAATGGGGGACGGATCCGTTTTCTATTGTGTCAGAGAAAACGGATCCGTCCCCATTGACTTACATTGTGTGCCAGGACGGATCCATCTTGCTCCGCACCACATTGGTGACAGAAAAACGCTTGCAGAGTTATTCTGTCCGCGATGGGAGCGCAACCTAATGGGACGGAATGCATTCTGGTGACTCCGTTTCGTTCAGTTCCGTTTTGTCCCCATTGACAATGAATGGGGACAAAACTAAAGCATTTTCATCCGCTATTGAGATCCTATGACGGACCTCAATAGCGGAATTGAAAACGCAGATGTGAAAGGAGTTGGAGGAGCCCAGAGATCTGATATTGGACCCCGCCAATCTGATGGGTCATCAATATAGGAAATCGGCCAAGCCCATACATATTAGATTGTCACTGACCCCACTGGTTTTGGCGGTTCCAGCTGACTGATGTGTTTGGGATTCTCCCAACTCTCCCTTGACGAATCAAGTTGGGGTGAGGATTGGGCACATTTCAGCGCCTGATCTTTTTGGAGTTCCGCTGCTGTCAGGTGTCTTTCAGCAGCTTTCTCCTCTCCAGTCCATTAAAAACACATGCATGCTCCGCTAAGGGCACTTTCACACTAGCGGTTTTCTTTTCCAGTGTTGAGTTCCGTCACAGGGGCTCAATACCGGAAAAGAACTGATTAGTTTATCCTAATGCATTCTGAATGGATGCATCAGTTCAGTCCCTCTTAAAGGGAACCTGTCACCCAAAAATCGCCTATTAAGCTGTTTACAGTACCTTATAGTGCTGTATAGTCGTTTCCTGATGCACTTTTTGTTAGTTTTGCAGCATGTATGCTCAGTCAGAAATCGATGTTATATTCAGCTGCTGCCCCGTGCTTCAAGTCAGGCTTGAAGTCACGGGGGCAGCGGCCTCGGCGTCTTACATGGCCCTCTCCCCGCCCCCTGCCTCTGTGACTGACAGCCGAAATCCGATTCCGGGACCGCGCTCAACGGCCGCATGCGCAGTAAAGGGCATCTGGGCGCGGGCGCGTTTGATACAGGATGTCGGGCGCATGCGCAGTGCGGCGAAAGTAAGACGGCGCGTAGTACGCGCGGCAGCCGGGACCGCGCTCCTGCCGCCCTTTACTGCGCATGCGGCCGTTGAGCGCGGTCCCGGAATCGGATTTCGGCTGTCAGTCACAGAGGCAGGGGGCGGGGAGAGGGCCATGTAAGACGCCGAGGCCGCTGCCCCCGTGACTTCAAGCCTGACTTGAAGCACGGGGCAGCAGCTGAATATAACATCGATTTCTGACTGAGCATACATGCTGCAAAACTAACAAAAAGTGCATCAGGAAACGACTATACAGCACTATAAGGTACTGTAAACAGCTTAATAGGCGATTTTTGGGTGACAGGTTCCCTTTAAGTTTTTTGGCCAGAAAAAAAAAAACGGAACATGCTGCATTTTTCTCTCCAGCCAAAAATCCTGAACACTTGCCGGAATGCCGGATCAGGCATTAATTTCCATTTGAAATGTATTAATGCCGGATCCGGTTTCCTGATCTGCGCATGCGCAGACCTTTAAAAATGAGAAGAAAAAAAAATACCGGATACGTTTTTCCGGATGACAACCAGAAAGATGGATCCGGTATTGCAATGCATTTGTCAGACGGATCCGCATCTGGATCCTTCTCACAAATGCATCCGTTTGCATCAGGATTGCCGGATCCGGCAGGCAGTTCCGTCGCCGGAACTGCCTGCCAGAATCCTCTGCCACAAGTGTGAAAGTAGCCTAAACTGAGCATACATGTGTATGGGTGGGGGAGGGGAGTGAAGAGGAATAGCTGTTGGCCAAGTAAGCGTGTTGTGTTGTATGGGCCCCTCTGCTCTCCTGGCTTCACTGCACATGTCCGGGCAGCAGGAGGACTGCATGCAATGATGTAATGATGGCGGGCCCCGCTTAGCATGTCAGTCACATCACGATAGGTGTGATTACAGCCCAGTTGCATTCCCCAAAGTGGACCCGTCCAGATGAGATGACTAATCAAGGCAATTTGCATAAGGCTAGGTCTACATGACGACATTTGTCGCACAATATTTTTCATAATGAAGGTCTATGGTGTCGCACTGCAACATGCTGCGACTGCAACGCGACAGTCACAAAAATTCTATTTAGATGGTTGGTGCGACAAATGTTGCAGTGTAGTTGTGCCCTATCTGTCGCGCGACACATGTTTTGAGGCCGAAATCAGATGTGGATCATAACAGGAGAGAAAGTACAAGAGAGATACCACTTCGCCTCTTTTGTTTTAATCCACTCCTGGTTTTGGCTTAAAAAACAGAATCAAAAAGCCTGAATGTGTAGAGGAGCCCTTAATATTTTGGGATTTTTTATTTTTTTTTACAGTATCAGTGGCTTGCCTAGCAATGTAACAGGTTGGTGGTGGTTTAATATGTCAATTTCATGTGACGGGTGCTATTAAAGGGATATTACAGGGTCAGCAAATCAAGCCTATCCTTTGTATAATGAAAAGATATACTAGTTTCCAATATCCTATCTGTATCTTTTGGTTCCGCTTTTCAAGATCTCTGCTTGCTGTGGTTCAGTCGGAATCTAGGGCGAGACTTATCAAACTGGTGTAAAGTAGAACTGGCCTTGTTGCAGCTAGCAACCAATCAGATTTCTCCTTTCATTTTTCACAGCTCCTTTGGAAAATGCAAGGAGTAATCTGATTGGTTGCTAGGGGCAACTCCGCCAGTTCTACTTTACACCAGTTTGATAAATCTCCCCCCTATTTTCTTCCAGAGAATAAAAATCGGTGAGTCTCATGTAGGTACGTGGGTGCGTGGCTGGTTACCGGATACGGCTCTGATGACTCTAACGAACAGTGCACCTGTGATGAAGCTTCCTAGAGAATGACAGCAAGCAGAGCTCCTGAGAACCACGGGAAATGAATACAGGAAATATATTGGACAATTGTATAACATTTATTTGCTGAAGCTGTAAGAGCCTTTTAGTTGTGTGAAATGCCTTTAATTCCAGAAAGAGCGGTGCCGGATTATCAGACGTTCGTAGGAAAGTACAGTTGCAAGAAAAAGTATGTGAACCCTTTGGAATGATATGGATTTCTGCACAAATTGGTCATAAAATGTGATCTGATCTTCATCTAAGTCACAGCAATAGACAATCACAGTCTTCTTAACCTACTAACACACAAAGAGTTAAATGTCACCATGTTTTTATTGAACACACCATGTAAACATTCACAGTGCAGGTGGAAAAAGTATGTGAACCCTTGGATTTATTAACTGGTTGAACCTCCTTTGGCAGCAATAACTTCCACCAAACGTTTCCTGTAGTTGCAGACGGGCACAACGGTCAGGAGTAATTCTTGACCATTCCTCTTTACAGAACTGTTTCAGTTCAGCAATATTCTTGGGATGTCTGGTGTGAATCGCTTTCTTGAGGTCCTGCCACAGCATCTCAATCAGGTTGAGGTCAGGACTCTGACTGGGCCGCTCCAGAAGGCGTATTTTCTTCTGTTTAAGCCATTCTGTTGTTGATTTACTTTTATGCTTTGGGTCGTTGTCCTGTTGCAACACCCATCTTCTGTTGAGCTTCAGCTGGTGGACAGATGGCCTTAAGTTCTCCTGCAAAGTGTCTTGATAAACTTGAGAATTCATTTTTCCTTCGAAGATACCAATCCGTCCAGGCCCTGACGCAGCAAAGCAGCCCCAAACCATGATGCCCCCACCACCATACTTCACAGTTGGGATGAGGTTTTGATGTTTGTGTGCCGTGCCTCTTTTTCTCCACACATAATGTTGTGTGTTTCTTCCAAACAACTCAACTTTGGTTTCATCTGTTCACAGGATATTTTGCCAGTACTGCTGTGGAACATCCAGGTGCTCTTGTGCAAACTGTAAACGTGGACAGCAGTGGCTTACTCTGTGGTATCCTCCCATGAAATCCATTCTTGTTTAGTGTTTTACGTATCGCAGATTCGCTAACAGGGATGTTAGCATATGCCAGAGACTTTTGTAAGTCTTTAGCTGACACTCTAGGATTCTTCTTCACCTCATTGAGCAGTCTGCGCTGTGCTCTTGCAGTCATCTTTACAGAACGGCCACTCCTAGGGAGAGTAGCAGCAGTGCTGAACTTTCTCCATTTATAGACAATTTGTCTTACCGAGGACTGATGAACAGCAAGGCTTTTGGAGATACTTTTATAACCCTTTCCAGCTTTATGCAAGTCAACAATTCTTAATCGTAGGTCTTCTGAGAGCTCTTTTGTGCGAGGCATCATTCACATCAGGCAATGCTTCTTGTGAAAAGCAAACCCAGAACTGGTGTGTGTTTTTTATAGGGCAGGGCAGCTGTAACCAACACCTCCAATCTCATCTCATTGATTGGACCCCAGTTGGCTGACACCTCACTCCAATTAGCTCTTGGAGATGTCATTAGTCTAGGGGTTCACATACTTTTTCCACCTGCACTGTGAATGTTTACATGGTGTGTTCAATAAAAAACATGGTAACATTTAACTCTTTGTGTGTTATTAGGTTAAGCAGACTGTGATTGTCTATTGCTGTGACTGAGATGAAGATCAGATCACATTTTATGACCAATTTGTGCAGAAATCCACATCATTCCGAAGGGTTATCAGGGCAGAGAAACATAAGTCTCCCAAAAACTGCAGCGATCTCTATGGCTTTTAATGAGAGGATTGTTCTAAGGGTTTCTGCTCCGTTTTTTCCCCTCGAGGTGCTGGCACACGCTGGACTATCGGACATTCTGGATTATCAGATGGCGAATTATTTGTCTCCATGGCTTCTCCTCTGAAAAATCTATCTGTTTCCTAAGTGCCAGGCAGCGTTTGCAAGGGATGTACAAGGCCGTTGAGCTGTGATTTGTTCTGCATGGTGCCTGCGAATGTGACCAGTTTGTAGGGAGATTTACAGTAATTGAGTTCCTGTTCTAATCCGGCGGTGCCTCCGAGCGGCCTGGCATTTGGTCGTACTGCAGTGAATGACTGCTCGCCCCTCTGCCCTAGTCCGGGAAATCTGCTGTGTGATCTGTACAGGGAATGGACGAGCTGTGGCCGCTGGTGACCCGTATGAACGCGGCGTATGTGACCACGGTTCCCTACATACTTCCATTAGACTGGGATTGCTGGGACACTGATGACCCTTTTGTTAAAGGGAATCTGTCACCAGTTTATGTCCCTAAATGAGGACGAAACTGTACAGAGACACAGGGTCAGTTACTTGTGTTAGCAACCGGGGTAGATCATCAATATCTTATCAGTGGGGGTCCTACTCCCCGCACTCTCAGCACACATCTGTTGGAAGGCGTTCCGGTGCTGAGTCGAGCACTGCGGCCCCTTTATAGACCGGTTACGTCACGTGGCCTTTCAAGTGAATGAGACTGAGCTGCAGTGCCAGTTACAGCCACTACTCGGTGTATGGCGCTATCTTTGGTATAGTATGAAGAGGCCGCTCATCCAAGCACAGCCGTCCCTCCAAACAACTGATCAGCATGGGTGCAGGCAGGCATAACCCCACCAATCGCATATCGATAACCTATCCTAAAATCCTGTAAAACCCATTTAAATGGAATCTGTCAGCAGTTTTCACATACAAAGCTGCTGACGGCACTTGTTAGGCACCAGGATGAACAGCACATCCTCTGCTCTGACGGACAGCTGTAGTAGACACATAGTCCTGGTAAAGCTCCACAGAAGGTATGTTTGTCCTCGTCTCCCCAGCCCCTTCCTAATGCTGTCAGCAGTTTAGTATAGTTAAAACTGCTGACAGATTCCCTTTTAAGATAGGTAAAAAATGATAATCGGTGGGGGTCTGACCCCCGGTAGCAGAACGAAGATGCAGTGGTGCTCGCTGGAGCTTTCTCTTCACTGCAGCCAGACAGTGATTTTTCTTGATGCTGCAGCATAGCCCTGTTCTGTCTGTCTGTCTGTCACCAGAGCCATGAATTGTCGCAATATGCTTCTGACATTTTGCCGGGTCATCTCCCCTGATGAAGAAGTTGCTGAATCGGCTGAGCTTCCATGTTGCTATCGTCAAGGCAGTAAATCAGTCTTCTCGTTGAGAGCTTTGACTTTCAGGCTTGTGACTTCTCATGTCCCATCTGTAAGCGCATGTATAGGGGACTTCTACAAAATTTCCACCTCTTGTCAATCTTGGTAAGTAAAAGTAGCAATGCTGCTGGAAAGGAACACAAAGGACATCTGGTATCTCCATAGACAGCAGATTGCCCATAGGTGTCACCTGCATCTGCCACTAGGGGGCGATTACTACATATAAATGTATACAGCTCCCACCAAGTTAAATCCTTCTGCAGTGAGCTCCCCCTAGTGGTGGCTGAATGCTGCCAAGATTATATAATTCATTGTCAGAAAACTGAGCTGCTAAATTATTAAATGAATCTCGCAAGAAAGACAAGTGGGAAAAGCAATGGTTGAGCAGACAAGACTTTTAATGCTTTATTTTTCATATTTCTGGAGTCTGGGAAGGAAACTCACAAGAACAAAAATGTTACATTGTCGGAATAATATCTAGAACCCAAGCTGCCTCAATCCATGTGACTGATCCTGAAGTGCATATTGTGTGACCAGCTGAATTACTGCAAGTACAGTCTTGGCGAAGCTGGGGACCCTTACACCTGGATTCTCAGCGGCTCAATACATAGCCAAGTAGTTTATCAGAAACGACACCTGAACACTCCAGAAAACACAAGTATCCCCCAAGAATCAATTTATCCGGTGAAATATCCGCAAAGCCTCAGCTCACCGTATAGGACAGCGGACGTTGTTTTCTTTGCGCCTGCATCTGTGCATGGAGCCTAATTAAAACCCAACATATTCACATAAACAGCCTCATTAAATTGTGTGCTTGAAACCAAACCACGTCAATAAAAGTGTATAAATCTATCCCCGATGCTTTATTAGAGGAGCGGGCTGACTGGGGAAGGCTTCGAACGCATTCACAGAGCTACAATTTATTACTGCCGTATGGGCGGCCGTGTTTTATGCTGATTTTGATCAAGTTTACGTGAACGCTAATTAAATTGTTTGCAAGTGGAATGTAGAATTTTGTGAGTACCATGAAAAATGTGAAGTAGGTTTAGGTCTATGGTATAGCATTCATGTAGGTATTTCAAGGACCAGTATAGAAATAGTAGGGTTTAAAAGGTGTGTTTTTTTTATTTTTTTATTATGCTATTGGCTATCAGGACAAGCTTTGAGCATTCATATATCTCCCATAGAGTCAGATAATGGAAATGCTATAGGGCCAGTGACAAAATAAAGTTTGAACTGCTTCCTATTACACTGTGATAGTGTTTGCCTGCAGCCACCACTAGGGGGAGCTAACTGCATGGCAATTAGTACAGCCTTCGGAGAGCTCAATACCAGCTGTACAGATCTATATCCAGTTAGCTCCCTCTAGTGGTGGTTAACAGCAGCCCATATCTTGTCTAACAAGTATTTTTTTTTCTGTGTGGCTATAGATAAAGTGGGGGGGGGGGGGGGGGTGCTGAGCTAGGGCCTTAGAGAGCCCTTGTACTTAAGCTATTCTCTGGGAGATGCTGAGGTCTCAGAAGTGTTGATGGCTTGGCCACATGGGCGTTGCACTAGAGGACTGTCAACTAGCAAAAAATTTGAACATTCTAGTGGACCTCAGCATGTCTGTTACAACCACCTATGTTTCCTTGACATGGCAGAACCCTTCGGTCACTTTTACAGTCAGTTTTTTTTAGTTGCTCTAATTTACCCAAAATAAACATGATGGCACACTAGGACTGTCTGTAGTATGTAACTATGCAATTGTGTAAGTCTGTATAGGAGCTTTATGCAGAAAAGGGTATGCAGGCTTAATAAGTCTCCATGGTTATAGACTAGCCAGTTTCTGTAGTCTGATCCTTCGCTTTAAGATAGGTCAGTATATAACCTAGTAAATTGCACTGTGTATTGTTTTAGATACAGACATTGTGCAGTAGTGTAGCCCTCAGCATATTTTCCCATGAATCATGGGGGTAGGGGACAGGCTAGATCACTGACAGAGCAGACCGCTTCACAGGAAACACCCACTTAGGTCTGAAGTTGCAGCACCACAAGCAGGCAGGAGATAAAACCAATATGGAGCACCTTGACCTTTACTAGAGAAACTGAAATACACTGTACCCAACGATGTCTTTAGCTTATTTTACCATGAATCATAGGTTAGGGAATAGCTATAGCATTGATGGAGAAAGTAACTTCATAGTTAACACCCACTGAGCTCTAAACTTGCACCATCACAAGCAGACATTAGCTAAACATGAAGCACCCTGAACTTTACCAAAGGAACTGAGATCTACTATGGCTGTGAGTGTATAGCATATTTCCCCATGAATCATGAGGGTAGGAGACAGACTACACCATTGAGAGAGAAATAAGCTTCACAGGAAACACCCACTGAGCCCTGAACTTGCAGAATCACAAGTAGATATGAAATAAAGCCAACATGGAGAAACCTGAACTTTATCAGAGGAACCATGATACATGTCTAAAAATCATCCATGACAAAGGTGCACATACACTTCTTGAACCTCTTTAGTATTTGTCATATTGAAAGGCCATCCATTGTATAATTGCATGCAGTTCACGTTTAGATATCAATATATCACCTAATGAAATGCGCTGCCTGCTGTTTTGGATGCAGATATTATGCAGTAGTGTAGCCCACCTTATCTTTAGCTTTGTGTAATTATTTCCATCCCTCTCTGTGCAGAGTGAATTTGATATTTAGTCCATGCTCCACTTGATTTGGGGAAAATTGCACTTTTTAGATGGAAAAGCTTCCAACTGATCTCATTGCCATGTATTATTTCATTAATGGAAAAAGTCATCACTGGAGTGTATTAGGCAGTGCACCCTGTCTACATCAGAATGCCCACGGGGCTTTCTATCTGTACTAAAGCCTTGTCTCTGATAAATATTTGCTGTGGCAATAAAAGCTTGTATATTCAATCTGAAATAATTGCAGATCAGTCTGCACTGTGTTTGTATGAGATGACAAAAACATGCATTTTACCCGAAACAGCACGTTTTGTTGTCCGTGGCTGTTTGCAGTACTGCAATGGAAAGTGGGCTGCAATTCTGTACACGGCCTCATGAGTACACGGCCTTTTTGTTGTATTGGTGATTATTATATACGCGACCCAGAGCCATGTAAATTATTCCCTTATTTTATCCTGTAGCTATATCATTTTTATACAGCCTCCACTGGTTTCTTGTTATCTCAATGACAAGGACCTACAACAATCTCCTGGTGCATGGAGAGGCTCTATATTGCAGAGTAGATTAAAACTTTTTGTGCATTGCAAATACATGGTGGTCACCCAGACCCAGGGCCATGTGGTTGCTTGGCAACCTAATGTCCCACACCTTGAAGAATACTCCCAAGTGGAGCTACAAGAAGAGATATAATGATCTTACAACCATATATAATGCTGACACAACCTTTCTAGATAGTGAACCCTCTGGGTTGCCATGGATGGAGGCCCTCACTTCTGGTGTGGAATCTGTGGGCAACGACTGATGTGGGTAAAACCAGTTTGTATCAGCAAAATTAAGAGATGGAATATGTAGAAGATCAAGCTGAAGGCCAACGTTGGTAGAATTCATGCAATATGATAATCCAAGCAGAACATCAAAGATAGCGGAATCCATGCAATATGGTAATAAAAGCAAAACATCGTCACTGGCAGATTTCATGCAATATGATAATTCAAGCAGAATGTCAGGGCTGGCAGAGTTCATGTATGATAATCCAAGTGGAACTTTGTGGCTGGCAGAGTTCATGCACTATGATAATCCAGGCTAACCAGGTTAAAGGCGAGCAGCAATACAAATACAATACAAAGACTAACTAACCTGGACCAGTGGTTGTAAAGTTCTTAACTAGCCATAGAGTATAGTACTGAAAGAGTTAAGGGCTCTTTAGTTGCTGAAATTGTTGTGGTCAAGTAACATTGTAGAGTAAGTAATCATAATCAGCAGAGCAAAACAAATGCTAATTACACAATATTAGTATTTCAGCTTCAAAATATTGATAGCATATCCTTAGAACAGGTCATCATTATCAGAAAGATGTGGTCCAACTCTCTATATCTCAGCTGATCAGCTATTTAAAAGGGCTGTGGTGTTCTTGTGAGCACTGCAGCCATGTAATTACAGCCTCGTCCGATTAAAGTGAACAGAGCAAATATATAATGACCCTCCATCACTGCTACTGTATCGATGGCGTGCAGGCAAACATTGAAGAGGTTGAAGCGCCATGGTCAAACATCTGACCTTGACAGTGCCAAAAATCACAGCGCCACAGATCTGACATCGATGGCCTATCCTGAAGATGTTTTAGGCGTAGAAAAGGGTCTAAATGTCAGCCAGCTAGAAGCGGCCTTAGGTTTAGACTGGCTCTGGATCCACCACCAGCATAGGGGCTTAATAAATGACCCCCAAAATGTTTGGCTGCCACTGATGTATAAACAAGAACTCATTTGTCTGGTAAAAGGTGCAGAAAAGTAAATTTATCACAAGAAACCTTCCCTTCTGCTTTCGTGCTTGAAGCGCTCCCACCGCCTTGAGATATTCTTCATTTGCCGCCGAGCTGAACACTTTTCCTGGTTTCTTCCTAGAGAAAAGGCTTAAAAAAATATATATCTGAATGCCTTTTGTTACAGTAAGAGTCCCACGACGTGCATCTCTTCAAATGATCAGAAGAGGTTTATGCAGGATGGAAAATGATTTCCCCGGCACGGACGCATCCGGACTTTACATTCCCAATAATTTCCTATCCAGTTTAGCAAAGCAAATATTGTATCTGTTTGCGGCGTGTAATTTCATCTGCACCGATAATCATCTTTTACAATTCTCAGCAGGTGATAATCCCCCTAAATCTGAATGTGCTGAGCTCATCTCTAATTA
Organism: Bufo gargarizans; assembly: GCF_014858855.1. NCBI lineage: Eukaryota > Metazoa > Chordata > Amphibia > Anura > Bufonidae > Bufo > Bufo gargarizans. Next base: position 39,155,257 of record NC_058086.1, read on the forward strand.
TAGTTTTTGCTCAATATTTGCAGTCTGCATACGTGATGATAGACGCACCAATCTTTGGGGTTTGGTTACGGTGAAAGCAAGGCATCTCGGGGGTGACCTTCGTGCTGTAGGTGGGACCTGACGTTAGCAAAAGGTTTGATAAAGGTCCTTTAGATGGCAATACAATGTCATTTATAGCTTGCTTCCCATGACAACACTTCCTGCCTTGTGCCATGACGCTTCAGTGTTGTCATATGGACGTTGAGCATATCCATCAGTATCGGCTAATTTGGGAATGGTGGTTGAAACTCGAAACTATAACTCTATGGAAAACGAACTGCAGTCCGTTTTTTCTTTCCTGATCTGTTCCGTTTTTTGCGGAATAGATCAGGACCAGATCTGGACCCATTCATTTTCAATGGGTCCTGGAAAAAATCGGACAGCACAATGTGTGCTGTCCGTTTCCGTTGTTCCGTTCCGCATGTCCGTTTAAATATAAAATATGTCCTTTTCTTTTCCGCAAAATTCGGATCCTGGTACAATACAAAGTCAATGGATCCGCAAAAAACGGAAGACATTCGGATGTCATTCCGTATGTCTTCCGTTTTTTGCGGAATCCGTTCCTGGAAACACATAGCAAATTATTATTTTTTTTTCCAATTTTTTTTCAAAGAAATCTAAACAACTTTATTTGATTATTGAATGTATACATGTTTCCGTTTTTTGCGGATCCGCAAAAAACGGATGACATACGGAAACATTTTCAGGAACAACGGATCCGCAAAAAACGGACCGAAATTCGGATTATAGAAAAATACTGACGTGTGAATGTAGCCTAAAGGGAATGTTTCATCAGGTGAAGCCTATTGTGTAAATCAAGCTTTTATGTTCAACTTATTGTTAAAGACTTTTAGGTGTTTTTTTTTTTTTTTCAATATTGTTTTTTTTTTTAATATCAAATAAAAATAAATGTTATAATCTGGTTGAGCCTCACAATAGGCTGACACTTCCTGTATGGTTGAGATTGCTTCTCAGCAGTCATCTCATTATCAGTTTATAATGACAGATGACACAATCATACCATTTACAACAGGTGATCTGAATGTCCTGTTTTAAGTGAATCGGGCGGAGCTCGATACCAAGCATAGCCTCTATACAATATACGGCGCTGTGCTTCGTAAGCTGCGAGAAGGCAGCGGCACTCGCGAAGCGCTGGTGCCTTCTCGAAACAGCTGATCGGCAGCGGTCCTGGGTTTCTGAACCCCACCGATCAGATATTGATGACCCATCCTGAGGATAGGTAATCAGCAAAAAAATATAAAAAAAATTCGGAAACCCCCTTTTAAATCCTGGCTGTCTGCAGCCACCACTAGGGGGAGCCCAATGAATGCATATTTATACAGTTCCCATTTAATAAAATCATAAATCTGTATGAAATATGATTCTAAACTCTCCCTGAACGGCTGGGCTGCTGGTTGGTGCACCTGCATATGGGTTATCATGGCGGCCATGTTGCTTTTCACCCAGCTTTTCCTGAAACGGATATAAATAAGAAATGGCAAATTTTCTCAATCAAATTACCTGCAATTTTCTTAATTTCAAAATTTTATAAGTTTAATTTTTTTTTTTAATGGATTTAAGGCGATATACTGTTTCCCACAGTGGGAGGGATGTTTGTTATCTCTGCCGACAGCGGCGTGAAATATCACATTGCAGCGATAGATCTTCTGTTACTTTTGTGTGACAGTTTTTTTTTTATGTTTTTGCAGGTTCTTTGCTCCTGTGTTTTACTTTTTACACTTTCCCCCAATAACCAGCTGTTACTGGAATTGACAGCAGCCACGTGAGCAGCAGCGCAGGAGAGCGTGCTGCATTTACTGACCGCATCCGTGCTTCCGTTTCCACAAAAAAAATGGAACATTTTCTATTATAGTGCTGACGATGTGCGGTCCGCAAATTGCGTAATGCACATTGCCGATGTCCGTGTTTTGCGGATCCGCAAAACACTTACGGACGTGTGAATGGACCCTAAGTGGTGCAGTTGCGGCATCAGGGGTTGTATAGTTGTCCCAGCAGCTGAACCACTTGTATGCCGCTGCATGTCCTCTTGCTAATTGCAAATTTAGTTCGGGTGTAGGGCTGTTAGATGTGACTGTGTGTCTTTAAAGGGCTTTTCCAGGATTTTGATTGAATCCGACTCCCATGACCCCGCCAATCAGCTGTTTGAGAAGGCAGAGGTGCGGCCTTTTCCGTGCTTACTAAGAACAGCGCCGTACATTGTATAGGAGTGCCGGTGCATTCTCAAACAGCTGATCGTGGGGGTCCCATGTGTCAGACCCCCCACCGATCAGATACGGATGACCTATCAGCATCCAAATCCTGGAAAACCCTTTTAATACTAAATTTGCATGCCACAGGGTGGTTGCAGAAATTACAGCGACTGTCCTATTAATCTTTATAGCGCTTGGAGAAACCTCTGTGCTTCCTGACAAAACAACCCCGTTCAAATGAATGGGAATACTTTTGAGTCACAAAAATGTTTGTATTCAGTTTAAATTTAACCCCTTTAAGAGATTTTAGGGAATTGCTTAAAATGGTAGGTATACCATTGAAAAAAAATATATATATCTTATCGGTCCAAGGCATCCAAAATAAGAATTAAACAATTTTGCACAATGTCTTAAACATCCCCTGCTGGTTTATGCTTCCCGTTCCTATACAGACCTATATGTCCTCATGGTAACTGACTACACACAAAGCCTTTGCACATTTCTTCTTCCCTCTTTCTTGGTAATTTACACTCAGTAGGAAAGGAAGCAGACGAAAATGACTGTCTTATCAGACTACGCACAGAGTTTGCTAGTAGTCTGTTACCATGGAGACACACCGTCTATAACACAAAGCATATACTACCCTACAGAGTGGGTAATGGAAATGCAATTTCAGGTCCTTCTCCATTAGTCCTATTATTTATGAGCAGACTATCTCCGGATGTAGTAGAGTTAAGTCACACTTGGTGAGTTATCACATTATGACTGTGAACTCTGCTGCATCCCTACCTCTCATGCAAGTCTATGCAAATGCAGCAGAGTTAAAGGGGTTATTCGAGACTATAAAAAAGCTCCCCCATATGCCTGGGCCCCTCACACCGAATATACTTACCTGGCTACCCGCGCCGCTCCTGGTCCCTGCACGGCTGCTGCAGCATCTCCTCGTGTGCAGATTAAAACATCCGGTGTCGGGGGGGAGCAGCCAATGGCAGATGGGGACGAGCATCTCTAGCGTCACCCGCAATGCTAGGGAGGCTCGTCCCCGCCTGCCATTGGCTGCCCCCCCCCGACACCAGATGTTTTCATCCGTGCACGGGGAAAAGAATCGTCGGCGCGGGGAGCCAGGTAAGTATATTCAATGTGAGGGGCCCAACATAATGGGGAGCATTTTATAGTCTTGGATAACCCCTTTAACACATACACTTGGTGAGTTATGACGTATACCGTAGTTAACGCGTTATGACTGTTACTGTTAACTCTGCTGCATCGGGATGTCTCCCTTTGGTCTGTAAATCAGATACAGACATCGGCCATTTGTAAATCACTCTGTAGTCTACAAACAGACCAAGGACAATTTGTTTCCCATGTGATACTTTCACATTGCTTCTCCTACTCATGGGGGCAGTTCTAAGAACATTAGCATTTCAGGGAATTGTTATTTAAAGGGGTATTCCAGTGCAAAGAAAACATTTTTGGTGGGAAAAAATAAATACAAAATCCAACAAATTATACTTATTGTACCCTCGCCGATGCTGTTTCAAGGGTGCCGGGGTCCCTGCTGCTCGCCAGTTCCTGCTCTTGTCTGGGTACAACCGGAAATGGCTGGGATTGACCAGTGAGTCATCACTGCGGCCAGAGGTTGGCTGAGCAGCATTTACAACCATTTCCTGCAGGAAGTGGAGCACGGCTAGGACCCTTGCCCAGTCGGAACAGCCATGGCAGAAATTGCGAGGTATAAGTACTGCTATTGTTTTATATTTACCATGGACAATCTGGGAAAAAGCCGGCATACCCTTTAAGCAGGTACTTACCATTTCCCTAAAAAGTAAAGTTTCACATTTTCATTCATGTCCTTACTTTTTGTTACAGGACCTTCCCTGAGGAGTCGACGATGACTGAACTGGCGACGTATGCCAACCAACTCCCTGTATCACAAATTATACATCAGGTAAAACATCTTTTTTTTTTGCCTCTGTGACCACCAATGACTGTTCCGAAATCTGGGTTGGTAATCCAGCTCCAGAAGACGTTGGTGCTGTATCAGACTGTGGTGTTCAGCACCATAATATATACAGTCTTCACATGTAAACCGGACCAGTGTTACTGCATTTGCTCATGTAAAATCTGTATACTCGGTCAGATACATTACATTGCTTAGTTTCTGTTCACATCAGGTGTGTGATGTGCGTTTGTAGTATATGTCAGAAAGACTTCCCATAAGAGCGATAACTGGCACCATGCAGCGCTGGTCTTGGCATTGACATGGCAGAAAGGTTGTTAGAGCCCATTGAGCCCATTTGGGTGGAACTGATGCAGCAATAGCAGCCTATTAATCAAAAATGTAAAATAATTTTTTGAGAACATAGCACGTAAGACAAAGAGAATTTTTTTGTTCCAGTCCCGGATATGGCCTTGCGTTATCCCATTTCCACGGCAACTGAAGCTTTATGCACAGAAGTTTTATCCTTTGTTATGATGTCTATATGTGTCAGGATTCTTTTTTTTCTCCAAATAAACTTTGTATATATTACCTCAAAAGCGTAGGATCTGGACTCGGTGAACATAAGCTTTTATATAATAGAACTGCATTTTAAAAGTGATGTGAAAAAGGACTTGTAATATCGAGATGTCTCCTGATTGTACAGTGGCATACAAAAGTTTGGGGCCCCCTGGTCAAAATTACTGTTACTGTGAACAGTTAGGCAAGTTGAAGGTAAAATGATCTCCAATAGGCATAAAGTTAAAGATGACACATTCCCTTTGTATTTTAGGCAAAAAATATTTTCATCTTTTCCGGTTTAAAATAACAAAAACAGAAAAGGGCCTGAAGAAAAACTTTGGGCACCTTGCATGGTTAGTACCTAGTAGCACCTTCTTTGGAAAGTACCACAGCTTGTAAATGCTTTTTGCAACCAGGCAAGAGTCTTTTAATTCTTGTTTGAGGGATTTTCATCCATTCTTCTTTGCAGACGTCTTCCAGTTCTGTGAGATTCCTGGGCCGTCTTGCATGCACTGCTTTTTTGAGGTCTATCCACAGATTTGCAATGATGTTTAGATCAGGGGACTGTGAGGGCTATAGTAAAACCTTCAGCTTGCACCTTTTGAGGTCTTCAATTGTGGATTTTGAAGTTTGTTTAGGACCATTATCCATTTGTAGAAACCATCCTCTTTTCAACTTCAGCCTTTTTACAATTGGTGTTATGTTTGCTTCCAGAATTTGCTGGAATTTCATTGAATCCATTCTTCCCTCTACCTGTAAAATAATCATTGTTCCATAATGGCTGCAAACAACCCCAAAGCATGATTGATCCTCCTCCATGCTTAATGTTTGGAGAGGTGTTCTCTTCTTTTGGCCTTTTTTCTCCAAACATACCTTTGCTCATTTTGGCCAAAGAGTTCTATTTTAACCTCATTGGTCCAGGATTTGTTTCCAAAATGCATCAGGCTTGTTTAGATGTTCTTTTGCAAACTTCTGATGCTGAAATTTGTGCTGAGGATGCAGGAGAGGTTTTCTTCTGATGACTCTTCCATATTTGTACAGTTGTCGCTGAACAGTAAAATAATGTACCACAACTCCAGAGTCTACTCTATCTTCCTGAAGGTCTTTTGGAGTCAAGCGGGGGGTTCAGATTTGCCTTTCTAGCAATCCTCCCAACTCTGCACCGCTCTCCACTGGCCAGGGTCTTGCGTGCACACATCGTCAGCGTGCTGGCTGACGCTGTGTGTGACGTCAGGTCCCTCCCAGTGCATGCTGGGAAGAAGACGCGGTCAGTCTCCTACGGACTCCATCAGCCAGCTGCGCATTCTGCAGGAAAGGCAAGTATATTAGCAGGGGACCGAATCTACCAGGCGGTGGGGGACATGGATGATTGCAAATGGCAATGGCAGCATGTGGCTGATGGATGGGGGACATGGATGATGGCAAATATATTGTGATATATCGTTATATTGCACATGCTTCAGATTATATCGCTATATAGATTTTAGGCCATATCGCCCAGCCTTAACAGGACGTCATAGGTCTAGGAAAAGGTTGCAGCACTTACCAAATCTCCGTGTTCTTTTCAAACAGCTGATCGGTGGAGGTGCTGAATCTCAGCGATCTGATATTGATTACCTATCCTGAGGATAGGCCATCAAAATCTCGGAAAACCCCCTTTAAAGGGGTTCTCCATTTTAAACAGTCCATTTTTGTTACAAGGGTCCCCTGATGACAAGCTGATCACGGGTGACCTGCTGCCCAAAACCTATATCGATCAGCTGTAATCTCATGGGGAATGCAGCAACACGTGTTTCATTTCGCTGCAGCGCCATCACAGGGGAAATGAAGTATTACGCAGTTCCCTTTGAAATAAATAGGCCTCGCACGTAATCCATAGACGTGCCGGGTCTTCCAGAGACTCTCTTTGTAGCAGTTTTCCACTTTGGCTAATAGATGAGGGTCTTGAATGATGACCTCTTCCCCTCTATTAACTCCGTATTCTCTAACAGGGTTTTTGAAAATGAGTTTTCTAAATGAAACTGCCCCTTTATTAAAGGAGATTGTTGATGAGATGATTGGCTGAACTATATTAGCTTGTGAAAGGATATAAGGCTTCAGACTCCCTGGAAAAAAACACAGTAATTTCCAGATTGGAATATTCTCGGGATTATTTTGCCTGCTTCAGTGGCTTGGTGTGTTCTGATTGGAGTCCTCCACTGAAGCCTATGGGATTTATGGAAACAGCCAAGCAAGTGCTTGGTGTTTACATGGGAATGAATGCAGGAATCTATGGAGGACCTCTAGAACTTTACTCGCTTTGTTCTAGTTTTGCACAACAGACTGCCTCTCTTTGCTTCACAGACTTACATAAATGAAGTTGGGGGTATGGGAATATGCAGAAACCAGGCTAATTTGTATGCTGTACTGCTGGCGGACTGGGAGGAGGTCACTGGATGTTCTCCAGACAAAGCCAACTTTAGTGACCACTGAGTAGGTGGTATCTGTTAGATTGGTTAGGGTCTGACCAATGCGACCACCACTAATCTCGAGAACAAGGGTCCTGTTCCCCCATCCGAATAAGCGCTCGTCTGTTTCCAGCAGTTCCATACAGTGTGCATGCTCAGCCATCCGCTCCGTTGAGGAAACAGGACCCCCTTCTTATGATCGGTGGGGTTCTCAGCGATCAGACCGCCACCAGATTACCCCATTCATTTTAATTGTCTTAGTATAGGTCATCAAGGTTAGATCAAATGATTCTCAGGATGTCCACAGTCATCTGATCAAATGATCGCCCAACACACAGTGCTGTACATATGCTAGTGGCCGTGTCTGGTATTGCAGCTCTCTTCATCTGGGTCCCTTTCAAGAAAAGCGCCATGGCCCCTTTGGTCACTGGATTGTGAGGGTGAGAGGAGTCAGCCTCCACCGATATGATATCTCAATGGCCTCCCCTGACGTTAGACCATCGACGTCAGAATCTCGGAAACCTCCTTTAACATTTATTTTGCGTGCCTCTCAAACCAACATCTTCTAATTCACTGCATTGCATATTCTTTCTTCATCATCTTCTTCCTCGTTCCTCCCTGTGAATCACTAATGTTGTAGCACTCATTGTGAAACAAGGATTTTGTATTGAGCATAAATATCCCTTTATTGCAATCTCTATTCGCTTCCATTCAGCACAAATTGTCCTGCTCACAATTTAAGCAGCTTTTGAGCAATTCCTGTGATTTATGGAGACTGGAGACCAGTACAATAAGTCAGCCGAGCTATCACCATAGAAAAAAAGTGATTTAGGACCTGCACAGAGTCAACTTGTATTAATGCCAAGAGTGGGCACCACACACAGGAGAGATACCGTGTGATATATGAGCCCACCACAGTGTAGCAAATAACGGGAATAAATATGAAACGGTCCTGGGTGCGCACGTAACACCACAGCAATTGTTCTTCTCGTGATTTAGTGATAACTGAAGCCTGATACTTCCCCAGCATTGTACGAGCTCCTTGCTGTAGATGGGCTATGCCTCTGAGTCTGCACAGCCTGCTGCATGATGGGTGTTGTAGTATCCCAACAGGTGGGGGTCTGCAGATTGCAGGTCATTGGTCTACAGGGTAATTTACAGTTTAAGTTCACCTTTTGCAAAACTCAGAATACAAATAGCTACAAAATATATTGGCAGTCACCTAAATAGCAATTACATAACACTCATTTAAAGCAATATGGATCTATTGCTTTCTTATAATAGTCTTGTAGGGCTCCAAGAAATCACCCTGAATTACTTATCCTGTACTGATCCTAAGTTACATCCTGTATTATACTCCAGAGCTGCACTCACTATTCTGCTGGTGCAGTCACTGTGTACATACATTACTTATCCTGTACTGATCCTGAGTTACATCCTGTATTATACTCCAGAGCTGTTCTCACTATTCTGCTGGTGCAGTCACTGTGTACATACATTACATTACTTATCCTGTACTGATCCTGAATTACATCCTGTATTATACTCCAGAGCTGCACTCACTATTCTGCTGGTGCAGTCACTGCGTACATACATTACATTACTTATCCTGTACTGATCCTGAATTACATCCTGTATTATACTCCAGAGCTGCACTCATTATTCTGCTAGTGAAGTCTCTATGTACATCCATTACTTATCCTGTCCTTATCCTGAGTTATATCCTGTATTATACTCCAGAGCTGCACTCACTATTCTGCTGGTGCAGTCACTGTGTACATACATTACATTACTTATCCTGTACTGATCCTGAGTTACATCCTGTATTATACTCCAGAGCTGCACTCACTATTATGCTGGCGCAGTCACTGTGTACATACATTACATTACTTATCCTGTACTGATCCTGGGTTACATCCTGTATTATACTCCAGAGCTGTACTCACTATTCTGCTGGCGCAGTCACTGTGTACATACATTACTTATCCTGTACTGATCCTCAGTTACATCCTGTATCCACCATCAGAATAGTGAGTGCAGCTCTGGAGTAACAATACAGTAATACAGCATATGTAATGTATTTGAGGTCCCTCATCTTTTGTGTATGAATATCATGGTGTTTGAGCATAGCCTTCAGACACGACCAATAAATCAGTCAGATTTCACACAGACTATTTTCTCTCCATCCGCTCATTTTGGGTCTGATGTGTGAACAGTATCGGCATCCTTGGCCTGTTCTGTCCTCCCGCTATGTTGCCTATGATGTCATATCTGCCCCCGATCTCCAGTATAACGCTTTCTGCGGCTGTCAGGCGGTCTTTGAACATTTTATTTATGCTTTTTGTTGGTTCTTTAATGGATACAGGCAAAGGTTGGGAAATTAGGTTAATTAACTTCATTGGTGGCCGTAGGCCAATGTACCGTGCTTGATGAGCAGAGATAATGGGACTTATCGCACGTAGCAGTTCTGCTGGATGCCCTTTGGATATTCATTGTCATTGAAGATGGTTCAATATACCCTTGGACACGTTCTGACTATGTCAGGACAGATTGTTTGCCAGTGATAACACTTTTTCATATGGTTTTCATCAGCAGTGGCTAATTAAAGAGACGCTAAACCTTAAGTTCATCTTATCTTAGAGATTGCGATCTGCTGTTTCCTGTTATCAGCTCTTTCAGGACAGGGAGAGCCCTTTTACATAGGACGATGTACAATCAGAGTGTCGGGAAGACAATCTGCTGATCGCTAGTGGAGGAGACTGCTGCATTTACATGCACCGATCTCCTCCAGAGTATGGGGAGGAGTGATCCCTAATGCCATTGCTCGTCCCCATACAGACTCGTTTTCTGGCAGCGATCTGCTGTCTGGAAACAAGGATTTTTGTGTTGCACTAACGATCCAATGAGCGTTTCGGGCACATTCTCTGGGTAATCAGCGGTGCATTTACACCGCCAGATCATCGCTAACGAGTGTTCCTAGGAACGCTAGTTAGCGATGACCTTTTCGATTCTTGAGCCGTGTAAAGGGCCCTTAAGGGCTGTATTAGACCTGCAGATAGTCAGCCGGATCATCGCTAAAGGTACCTTTACACGAGGAGATGAACCAGCGTGAAATCGACCGATTGTCGGTTGGGGAGCAGCCTGCCGGAGATGTCTGGTTCTGGCACTCTCGGACGTTAACTGACACCCGCTGGCCCCATTCACTATAATGAAAACCGGCGGAGATTCTGCCGCAACCCGGCAAACATCCCGAGAAGCGGGCGGACGAAAAACTGCTGCTCACACGGTATTTGTCCTGCCGATTCTCGTCATGTTTGCCGGGTTGCGGCCTGATCTCCACCAATCCCCATTATAGTGAATGGGGATGAATGGAGAGGCGGTGCTTCTGGCAATTCCGAAGTACACAGAGATCTGGCAGGCTCTTCTCTGCCAGATCTCTTTACCGCAAGTGTGAAATGGGCCTAACAAGCTTTCGTTAGTGATGATCTCCCTGTGCAAAAGTGCTGCAGGTTACCCTATAAATGAGGAAATGAGTTTGCTCCTTCATCGGGCAATTGCAATTTTCAAGCGGGCTAAAAAAAATCCTTGTTTGTTTGCCGGCGGCAGATTGCGCCATCTAATCACGGCCTGCTGCCGACAAGTAATGACTTTGTATGGGGACAAGTGACAGCTTTATCGATCACTGCTCCCCATACTTTGCATGTAATAGCAGTGGGCTCCTCCACTAATGACGTCTGGTCCCCATCTGTCAGCTTCAGCATACAAGGGGTCACTTGCGTTGCTGCATTCTGTAACGCCACAGCGGTGACGTGTCCTCAAGCAGCACATCATTGCTGGTTCCCATGCCGCTTGTGAGGATAGTCGGTGTCGCACATGACCTCGTCTATGTGGAAGTTGACAGATGGAGACTGGACCCTGATGTCAGCCTGGGAGCCACAGACCCGGCGTAGAATAGCAGGGAATATGCGAGTATGAATTTTCCACAGGTACCACTAGACTAAATAAAAATAAATAAATAAACAAAAAGCAAACCTGGACAATCCCTTTAAGTTTAAAACGTTGCTCTTGAGATGTTTATCCACTTTCTACACCACCCCTTTACTGGAGTAAGGACAGCACATCCTCCACTACAATACCCGGAGTGAATTGTCCTGATTCAGGTTGGCTTACTACATATTATCGCGACTTGTTTACCTTTGCTTGATCCTATGTTAATGTGCATGATCATGTGACCGGTCACGTGTTACTCAGGGTCATGTGATTTCCCTGAGTGACATCACGGACATGCGCAATTCAAGTTCCGGAACGCTGTATCCTCGAGTATTCAGCCCTACGATATGGAATCCATTGATCATTGAGCGCGCCTTTTGCAGCACACACAGGTGATTATTAATCACTATGAATTATCACTTATGTAAAATATTGGTGTTTTTTTTTTTTTTTTTTTTTTTAAAATTTAAAAAAAAAAAAAAAAAAAAAAAAAAAAAAGAGTTTTATTGAGAACGTACATATAAAGTACATGCTATTAAAATAACATAACTTGTACAAATTATACAAATTTATCTTTTGTCTTTTGGATGACAGGTTAGCAATATAATAAACTCAATATACATATTTTGGATACAGAGGCACAATGAGCTTTATATCTGGTTAGACTCACATTCTCTATATACCAACTACCCAGCTTAAATTGATATAGTACCCCACCTTGAGTTTTCTGAATAGGATTATAATGCTAAGACTAAACAATAAAAGTCAGCTATATTAGTTAAACTTCCTGAAGGAGGCCCAGGCCTTCCAGGTGGACCTAAAGGGGGTGATCCTCCTATTCTCCCAAGCCGAGATCTCTTCAAACCTGTATATTTGATCTAGTTTCTCCGTCCATTGAGTTATGGAAGGAACATCTGACGATAGCCAGAGTTTCGGAATAAGGAGGCGAGCTGCGCTCAGCATGCAATAAAATAGGCGGGAGGGGGTCCCAGTACAGGAGGAAGGGTGGAAACCCAGCAGTGCCAATTGAGGCGATACCGAGATCTCCAGTTTACATATATCGTTGGCTAATCTAAATATCTCAATCCACCACTTCTGCACAACTGGGCATGACCACCAGATATGGTAGAATGAGCCCCTTTGGACTCCGCATCTCCAGCAACTGGTGTTTTTTCGATACTACTGCATATGGACAAATTTGATGTATTGATCTATGTGTAAAATGATATCTCCTTCCTAGCACAATGTTTTTATATATACACCTCATAAATATGCACTTTTCACTGAGATGTATTGCTTGAAAATGGTCCCAGCAAGTGGATCGAAACGTTGCACGGGGGAATAAAGGATCCCACTATTTCCACCTATTGGAATTGCTGCGATGTGTGTGTGTGTGTATGTATGTGTATATATATATATATATATATATACACAGTACAGACCAAAAGTTTGGACACACCTTCTCATTCAAAGAGTTTTCTTTATTCTCATGACTATGAAAATTGTAGATTCACACTGAAGGCATCAAAACTATGAATTAACACATGTGGAATTATATACATAACAAAAAAGTGTGAAACAACTGAAAATGTAATATTCTAGGTTTTTCAAAGTAGCCACCTTTTGCTTTTTATTACTGCTTTGCACACTCTTGGCATTCTCTTGATGAGCTTCAAGAGGTAGTCACCTGAAATGGTCTTCCAACAGTCTTGAAGGAGTTCCCAGAGAAAGCTTAGCACTTGTTGGCCCTTTTGCCTTCACTCTGAGGTCCAGCTCACCCCAAACCATCTCGATTGGGTTCAGGTCCGGTGACTGTGGAGGCCAGGTCATCTGGTGCAGCACCCCATCACTCTCCTTCATGGTCAAATAGCCCTTACACAGCCTGAAGGTGTGTTTGGGGTCATTGTCCTGTTGAAAAATAAATGATGGTCCGCAAACCGGATGGAATAGCATGCCGCTGCAAGATGCTGTGGTAGCCATGCTGGTTCAGTATGCCTTCAATTTTGAATAAATCCCCAATAGTGTCACCAGCAAAGCACCCCACACCATCACGCCTCCTCCTCCATGCTTCACGGTGGGAACCAGGCATGTAGAGTCCATCCGTTAACCTTTTCTGCGTCGCACAAAGACACGGTGGTTGGAACCAAAGATCTCAAATTTGGACTCATCAGACCAAAGCACAGATTTCCACTGGTCTAATGTCCATTCCTTGTGTTCTTTAGCCCAAACAAGTCTCTTCTGCTTGTTGCCTGTCCTTAGCAGTGGTTTCCTAGCAGATCTTCTACCATGAAGGCCTGATTTACACAGTCTCCTCTTACCAGTTGTTCTAGAGATGTGTCTGCTGCTAGGACTCTGTGTGGCATTGACCTGGTCTCTAATCTGAGCTGCTGTTAACCTGCGATTTCTGAGGCTGGTGACTCGGGTGAACTTATCCTCCGCAGCAGAGGTGACTCTTGGTCTTTCTTTCCTGGGGAGGTCCGCATGTGAGTCAGTTTCTTTGTAGCGCTTGATGGTTTTTGTGACTGCACTTGGGGACACTTTCAAAGTTTTCCCAATTTTTCGGACTGACTGACCTTCATTTCTTGAAGTAATGATGGCCACTCGTTTTTCTTTACTTAGCTGCTTTTTTCTTGCCATAATACAAATTCTAACAGTCTATTCAGTAGGACCATCAGCTGTGTATCCACCTGACTTCTCCACAATGCAACTGATGGTCCCAACCCCATTTATAAGGCAAGAAATCCCACTTATTAAACCTGACAGGGCACACCTGTGAAGTGAAGACCATTTCAGGTGACTACCTCTTGAAGCTCATCAAGAGAATGCCAAGAGTGTGCAAAGCAGTAATCAAAGCAAAAGGTGGCTACTTTGAAGAACCTAGAATATGACATATTTTCAGTTGTTTCACACTTTTTTGTTATGTATATAATTCCACATGTGTTAATTCATAGTTTTGATGCCTTCAGTGTGAATCTACAACTTTCATAGTCATGAAAATAAAGAAAACTCTTTGAATGAGAAGGTGTGTCCAGACTTTTGGTCTGTACTGTATATTATATATATCTTCCTGAAAAGTGGAGTTTCCGGTTATTTTTTGTGCGCTGGGCCCTGCTGCTCGTCGTATAGCTGGCGTTCCGCTGTGTTTCAGAGCTGTAAATGACCCAGCAGCGACGTGTAAATGTCACATTGAGAATTCTGTCTCCTCGCCGGACTCTCAGACTAAATGAATTAAACAGCGGTGGAGACATTGAGTCGATACGCTCCGAACAACAAGTGTGAGCCGCCAAACTGTTTGCATGAAGTAAATAGGAGCTTCACGTGAATGGTTCCCCAGAAGCCATCACCGCAAAGAGGAAACAGCGGGGTAACCTTTCCATTTGTCGCCCGTATGAAATGCCAAAGTCATATTTTTAGCGTAATGAAGTAATAACTGCGTGCTTCATTACGCTGGTCTGACTTACAGTACTGGAAATGTACTCTGTGATATCACCGCGCCGGGGGCTTACTCTGCACAATGCTGCAAGTCACCGCAGCTCCTTAGACTTTGAGTCGTCCTCTTCTGTCAAGTCCAGAAAAATTCAGTTCAACCATTTCTATGGGTTCAAAATGAGCACCGATCAACGATATAGCAAGTGCACATTTAAAGGGCATCTGTCAGCAGTTTTGTACCTATGACACCGGCTGACCTGTTGCATGTGCGCTTGGCAGCTGAAGGCATCTGTGTTAGTCCCATGTTCCTATGTGCCCACAATGCTGAGAGAACTGAAATTTTAATACATGCAAATGAGCCTCTAGGAGCAACGGGGGCGTTACCATTACACCTAGAGGCTCTACTCCCTCTGCAACTGCCGTGCCCTCTGCACTGTGATTTAGAGGGCCAGGCAGTGAAAATGACATTACAGCCCACCCTGTCATTCAAAATGCAGAGGGCTCAGCAGTTGCAGAGAGAGCAGAGTCTCTAGGTGTAATGGCTATGCCCCCGTTGCTGCTGGAGGCTCATTTGCATGTATTAAAACCTGCTGGCAGATGCCCTTTAAGGATCTTTTGCACAGGTCATTTGTCGGGAATGATTATAGGAATAGTATAGTAGACAAGTATTCTTTACAAAGGCATCCTGTAAAATAAAGTGTACCGCATATACAGTATATATATTTTTGGGGCGAGCCTAGGGGTGACATGTTTCTGTATGCCTTTACAGTTACATTCGTCGGTGGCATCTGCAAATGCACCCTCAGTTGTATGGCAAAAATGTGGTATGAATGCCACCTAATGTGTATGGGGTGTCCTGATTGTATTTCGAGAGCAGATGTCAGGGACAGGACTCATCTCCGGTTAATTTTCATATGTATTAAATCATTTTTTATTTTTTTTTACACAATAAAAGCACACAGAGCTATGGGGACTGGGTATTGCGCATGTGCTAGCGGCCATCTAGCAACCCATGTCCTCAGCTCTATACACAAAATCCCTGTGACAGGTTCCCTTTAAAGATACATGGCCTCTTTTAGGGCCACTTTACTTTCTCCAAACCATAAGGAGGACTCTTCTGCTGCAGACAGATTTTACATTCTTTTAAGACTCTTAAACAAGGCTACAGACATCTTGCAGAGAAGCAATTCCGCCTCTATCAGACCTACACTGAGGACCAGGAATAACCATCCCAGCATCGTATGTTTTAAAAGCATAAAATGCCAAAGGTGTCCATAGTCATTCCGAGAAAATCGAGAAAATAATTTTTTTCTTCTGACATTAAGGCTTGAAACATTTTACCGGTTGTCACGTTAGGACGATTTGCTAATATTTGCTGCAGGCGCCTTGCATTCTTTCTGAGCTGTTGGTGGCACATGTGTAAAAGGCTCCCCGGGGCTTGATGTCTCTTATATCTGCCTCACAGGACTTGTTTCCTTTTTTCATTTATGGAACAGAGAAGTCATCTAGAAATGGGCTAATGCCAAGGAGTTGGATCATTTTACTAGCGATGGTAGTGATTTGTTCATTTTTACTGCCCTTTTGTATGTTTTGCACTACTTTTTGTCTGTGTTTACTGATCAATCACGTGAATAGTCTACGAGTCCATGAAAAAACACGGATGGCATCCTTATTCTGTCCCTGTTTCACGGATTGTTGCTAGGAGATGCTCAGCTGAGCAGTGCCGGTGGAATACGGATGACACACAGAGGGCCAAAACGAATCCTTCACGGATGAACCATTGAGATGTTTTTGTCACTAATATCATCACAGACACTGCAGTTTGGAAAAGGCCTTAAAGGGCATCTGTCAGCAGTTTTGTCCCTATGACACTGGCTGACCTGTTACATGTGCACTTGGCAGCTGAAGACATCTGTGTTGGTCCCATGTTCATATGTGCCCGCACTGCTGAGAAAAGGGAAGTTTTAATAAATGCAAATGAGCCTCTAGGAGCAACGGGGGCGTTACCATTACACCTAGAGGCTCCGCTCTCTCTGCAACTGCTATGCCCTTTTGCACTATAATTGACAGGGCATGACCACATTTAGGGCTCATTCAAGCGACCAGTATATTTCTGTCTGCATCCGTTCCACATTTTTGCCGAACGGCTGCGGACCCATCTATTTCAGTGGGGCCGCAAAAGATGCAGACAGCCCACCGTACTTCTGTTCCCTGGCCCCTCAAAAAAAAATTGAACATGCTGGCCCTTCTGTTCTGCAAATTGCAGAACGCACACGGCCGCAGTATCCGTGTTTTGCAGGTCCACTCATCTCAATGAGCCCTTACACTGCCTGGCCCTGTCGATCAAAGTGGAGAGGGGGCAGCCTTTGCAGAGAGAGCAGAGCTTCTAGGAATAAGGGCAACGTCTCTGTTTGCACCTATTAAAACTTGATTTTTCTCAGCAATGTGAACATGAGACCAACGCAGATGTCTTCAGCTGCCAGACACGGGTCAGCCAGTGTCATAGGTACAAAACTGCTGACAGATGCCCTTTAATAAGAGATCTAGATAGTGCTGGGGCTTGCTGCTGTAAGAGAGGGAGAAAGAGCTGCTCTCACACAAACTTATTTTTCATCTGTATTTCTTTCTTTATTTATTTTTTCGCTGCCTTGACGAACCTAATGTAGTCTCTATGGGACTATTTACATGCGTATTTTAAAATCATAGCATACGCTACTTTTATCCATTTTGTACTTGAAGAACCTAAACGACTTGCGCTGTCTGAGATTAGTTTTTATCTTGTCATCACGACCCGTTTAGCAACCCATGCCTTAGGGCAGCGATAAAGCAGCAGCCAATGAACTAGATCAGCAGGTGCCACGGAACCCTTGTCATGTTGCTCCACCGCCATGTTCTCTCCTTTTGCCTCCACGACAGTGGTTTCATCCGTTGTGAACTCTAATTGCTGACATTTTCAATAAAACACGACTGTAGTTTAGAAGGGACGTCATACCGGGGAAGGGCACAAAAGGAAGAAAAGTTTCTCTGGAAATGCCACCCTTTTATGTAACATAATATATTCCCCAGCTAAAAACTTCATTTGCTTTAAATTAACTTATATTTCCAGTGAGAACGCCTGAAAGAAGCACAAAGGGAGGCTTAGTGATTTAGTCTTCCATCAAATAAAACACATAATTAAAAAAGGGGAAGATGGCAAAGAGCTGCTTGAAAGCGTTGCGCTCCCTCCCACTGGGGATTCAGATTAGAGAAATTAGAAAGAAATTGGGAGATAGAATTAATTTTTGCTTAAGCAGGAAAGTGTCAAAAGCCTATTATGTTAATTTTTCAATTTTGCTTCCACTAGTCACACATTCTAAAATGGTCGCATCCCGGAGAACACTGTAATTAATGTCTATTTCAGCCGCAGAACGCGATAAAACAAGTGTCAAGAGCCGTGCGCACACCACTGGGTGTCCACATTATAGAGATGTCATCTGTTCTCATGGGGCAGCATTTTATTTAGTATAAAGGGACACCGTCACAAGAAGCTTCCTACGCAGAGCCCTAAGGCTACCTGCACACGTTGTGGATCATGCATGTTTTTTTCCGTGTTGTAAAACCGCAACATAATACAGTACCAGCAAAGTGGATGAGATTGGACAGACCTCATGTATACTTTTTTTTTTTTTTTTTTTTTTTTCTTCCGTGCAGAAATTAACCTGCCGTGTGGATTTTGAAATCCGCAGAATTGTTTACGTGGATTTCACCCCTTGTAATGCAAAGGGTGAGATCAGGGCGAAACCGCATCAAAATCTGCAAGTAAGGCCTCATGCACATGGCCGTTGCTCAGCCGTTCATATTGCGGTCCCCAATGCACTGGCAACTTCCGTGCAGATTCTGCAGACGTATCCAACTCCGTCCGCACCGCACACACTACTTTTTTTTGCAGGTGAGGAGGCACTCCGTAGTGCTTCTGTGGGGTTTGTGCCTCCGTTCCGCACCAGACCTTCCGGATTGCGGACCCATTCAAGTGAACGGGTCCACATCCATGATGTAATACAAAAACGTCCTAGGCCCACAGTTTGCGGGCCGCAGTACGGACCCGGCCGGCACATGGCCGTGTGCATGAGCCCTAACACAGTGGATTTTGGTGCCAAAACGCTGAGAAATCTGCATGAAAATCCACGAGAAGTTTTTGGGGACAACCCGCAGCTGCGGACAGGTAACCTTACTGGCTTTAAGTATCTGTAAGATAATATTTCATGTTAAAACTGGATCTAAAAAAAATTTACTTTATTCTTTTTTAGATTTTTTTATTATTATCTCTCTATATTAATAAAATAACATAACCTGGAATATTCCCCTGGCCACTGAGCACTCACAATAGGCTGTTTTGTAGGCATCACATTTCAGCTTGTGCTGTGTACACTGGGGGCCATGGTCAGAAGTCATCTCATTATCATCAGAGGGCAGCATTACAATGAAAGGGACACCTCTGTTAAAACTGGGTAACCACTCTGAATAGATGATACTTCTCCACCTCCCTTTTCCCTCGAGACCCGTGCACACATCATAGAGCATACCCACAACACTTCTGTTTGACATCATGTTTTAACACCACATTCAGTGTATGTCTCGGGATAGTTTCTGACATACTTTGGGGATTAATACGTTTAATATGTTCCCTCCCCCACCCCACAATTGACTACACTGTTTAATACTGAGGCATCTCAAGCAGGACTAGGTTGGGATGGATTTTGAAGCCTTTGAGGCCCAGATTTACTAATGTGTCTGCTAAAAATCTATCTAAAAAGTGGCGCTTCTAGGGTTTCTCCACCTTCTCCAGATGACCTCTTAAGTACCCCCCAAAAATTGCAGCGATGCTCTCTTGTGCCCCCCAAAAATTGCACTGATGCACTTTTGTGCCCCACGTTGCTACATTTTAAATGCTCACCTACCCCACATTCCCCTGCTGTCACCTCCCTGCTTCCCCATTTGCCATGGGTGGTTCAGCGCTGGCTGGCGCATTGCAGTGACATCATCGCACTTGCTTCATGATGATGTCACTGCATCGTGCCTGCTGGCGGCAGGGGAAAGGTGGCGCAGTAAGCTGATGATTTCCTGTTTCAACTGTGCATGTGTCCTGAGGATGCAGACACAGTTGAGGGCCGGACATGCTGGGGGCCGGACATGCTGGCTACCACGAGAAGTCTATTCCTGCACCACATTTATCATCCGGCCTGAGCCCTGTGATAAATCTGCACAGTCTTACGTCGTCATAAGGCTAAATGCGCACAATCAGGATTGCGTGCGGAAAATCCGCACCGTAGGTCATGTACATTGTATTCTATGAGAATTTGAAATTCTCAATGCACACAATGCAGATTTTTTCTGCGTGGATTTTGACCTGCGGTGCGGATTTTTAAATCCACAGCATGTCATTTTATTTTATTTTTCCTGACCGGATTTTCTTCATTCACTTAGTAAAATCTGCACCGAATCCGCACCAATTGATGTGGATTGACCGCACGGATTTGCCTGCGAACACCTGCGGTTTTCAGTGCGGATTCTCCGCACATGAATCCTGAACCTGTGCATGTACCCTTAGGATTAGTAAGTCTGGGCCAGGGTATTCTAGAACATTGCAGTGATTGGACTACGTGTCTGAGCAGCAGGTGTTCCTGTGTTCGCCATTGTCTGCCGCTTTGATGCGCCGCAGCGTTACTTATGTAATTAATGTTCTTTATTAATGAGCTTTTCTTTCTGACATCTGTTTTCTGATCTGAACATGACGCATGAAGGTTGGAGGACGCTCGCAGGAGGCAGCAGAATGTTTCATATGTGAGGCCTTTTTGACTCTGCTTCAGTCCTGCTAATGGTGTTTACGGTGGCCGCACATGGGCCCTTCTACGTGAACGCGGCGTATCTGCTGAGCACCCGCTCTCCATAATAATCTGTGGTCTGGTCTCATGGGCAGCAAATGCACGCTGCCATAGATAAATGCCGGGTGCTCAACCCTCCACATGCTGATTGTCTCCACTGCCCTCCACATGCTGATTGTCTCCACTGCTCTCCATGTTATTTAACCCGTTCCTGTCACCATCGGCATCTCCGCAGAAACGTTTCTTAGTGCAAATGTCTTTAGACACATGGTGAACACCGAAGACATATTTTTTCTTTAATAAGAAGGTGTTTCATTTGCACAGAAGAGCCCCCAAAGTGCTGTCTCCCTCTGTGTGGGCATGTCCCTGTACAGTGGGGCCCCAGAATGAATTTTACTGGTGGGCCCTAGGCCTCCCAGTCCAACACTGCATTCTTGTAACACCAAAGGGAAAGCGGCTCTCGGTAAATGCGCTCCGCTACGTCTAGCTCTTTTCGACATGGAACGACTGGTGTTCCCCGTCCCTTTAATATGCGTGACGTTTTTATCTGAGCATTGTTTTTAATTAGCGATACACCACGGCCCCCGGTCCTGCCGTCTATCAGCGCGTAGATGTACGTTTTTTTAATTGACTCCTGATTTACACAGATCTTATCCGTCTCGTAAAGCATTGTGAGCGGACTGAAAATATCGAACCCTGGTCTCTAAGGCCAGGAATCTAGAAGGATATATTTAGTCTAGTTATGTTTTATCCGTCCAAATAGTTAGACGCCAAGTCAGATAATCTCTGGTTCACGTCCTTGATCTCCCCCCCCCTCCCCCCCATAATATTATGCAGGTAGCAATCTCCCAGCAAACACTTTACATGTTAGGCTCTCCGCTGCTCTGCTGCACTTGACATTTTAGCGCTGATTATTTCATCGTATGAATGTTATTTATGAAGCTTCCTTTAGTAACATTTATCTTTTCCGATTGTCGGGAAAACCTTGCCGAGAATGCACCTGTCACCGGATGACAGCACATCCAGATACATAACGCGCATCGGAATACAAACCAAAAAACCAAGACACATTTTACATCAGGTTTGAGCTGCATTTGTCAGAGGTCAGATCCCCATTGTCTTACTTCATGAAACAATGGAAACTCTTGGATGAGCGCCGCCCTAATGACAGTATTCCTGTATTTACAGGTATTCTACCTTAACCACCTCCGGACCGCCTAACGCAGATCTGCGGTCCGGAGGCGGCAGCTCTGCGTAGAGTCACACATATAGAGCCGTGATTTCCTGTGAACGCGCGCGTTCACAGCATCGGAAGGTAAGCTAGTGGATCTCCAGCCTGCCAGCGGCGATTGTTCGCTGGCAGGCTGGAGATGTGATTTTTTTAACCCCTAACAGGTATATTAGATGCTGTTTTGATAACAGCGTCTAATAATATACCTGCTACCTTGTCCTCTGGTGGTCCCTTTTGTTTGGATCGACCACCAGAGGACACAGGTAGCTCAGTAAAGTAGCACCAAACACTACACTACACCCCCCCCCCCCCCTTGTCACTTATTAACCCCTTAGAAACCCATGATCACCCCATATAGACTCCCTGATCACCCCCCTGGTAAGGCTCAATTCAGACGTCCGTATGATTTTTACGGATCAACGGATACATGGATCGGATCCGAAAAAAAACACATGCGGACGTCTGAATGGAGCCTTACAGGGGGGTGATCAATGACAGGGGGGTGATCACCTCATATACACTCCCTGATCACCCCCTGTCATTGATCACCCCCCCCTGTCATTGATCACCCCCCTGTAAGGCTCCATTCAGACGTCCGTATGTGTTTTGCGGATCCGATCCATGTATCCGTGGATCCGTAAAAATCATACGGACGTCTGAATGGAGCCTTACAGGGGGGTGATCAGGGAGTCTATATAGGAATTATTATTATTATTTTTTATTTTTATTTTTCTTACAAAGTCTCATATTCCACTAACTTGTGTCAAAAAATAAAATCTCACATGAACTCACCATACCCCTCACGGAATCCAAATGCGTAAATTTTTTTGGACATTTATATTCCAGACTTCTTCTCACGCTTTAGGGCCCCTAAAATGCCAGGGCAGTATAAATACCCACATGTGACCCCATTTCGGATAGAAGACACCCCAAGGTATTCCGTGAGGGGCATATTGAGTCCATGAAAGATTGAAATTTTTGTCCTAAGTTAGCGGAAAGGGAGACTTTGTGAGAAAATACAAAAAAAAATCAATTTCCGCTAACTTGTGCCAAAAATAAATAAATCTATGAACTCGCCATACCCCTCATTGAATACCTTGGGGTGTCTTCTTTCCAAAATGGGGTCACATGTGGGGTATTTATACTGCCCTGGCATTTTAGGGGCCCGAAAGCGCGAGGAGAAGTCTGGGATCCAAATGTCTAAAAATGCCCCCCTAAAAGGAATTTGGGCTGCTTTGCGCATCTAGGCTGCAAAAAAGTGTCACACATCTGGTATCGCCGTACTCAGGAGAAGTTGGGGAATGTGTTTTGGGGTGTCATTTTACATATACCCATGCTGGGTGAGAAAAATATCTTGGTCAAATGCCAACTTTGTTTAAAAAAAAATGGGAAAAGTTGTCTTTTGCCAAGATATTTCTCTCACCCAGCATGGGTATATGTAAAATGACACCCCAAAACACATCCCCCAACTTCTCCTGAGTACGGCGATACCAGATGTGTGACACTTTTTTTCAGCCTAGGTGGGCAAAGGGGCACATATTCCAAAGAGCACCTTTAGGATTTTACAGGTCATTTTTTACACATTTTGATTTCAAACTACTTCGCACACATTGGGGGCCCTAAATTGCCAGGGCAGTATAACTACCCCACAAGTGACCCCATTTTGGAAAGAAGACACCCCAAGGTATTCCGTGAGGGGCATGGCGAGTTCCTAGAATTTTTTTATTTTTTGTCACAAGTTAGCGGAAAATTATGATTTATGAATTATTTATTCTGTATGTGATTTGTCTGTTTTACCTTATATTTAATAACACTTAGTAAATATTTTTACCACTTAGCCTGTTTAAGCCTATTTATTCTCAAGTTGTCAAATTCACGTAAAAAACATGACCTGAGGGTATACAGTAGCTGTTTAAAATGATTTTGACCATGTGGTAAAAAAAACCTGTTGAAAACACAATTTATCGTGATTGTTGTTGCTTTGTGATGTGGTTATTGGCCATGCAGTTTAAGGCTACTTTCACACTTGCGGCAGAGTGATCCGGCAAGCAGTTCCGTCGCTGGAACTGCCTGCCTGATCCGGCAATCTGCATGCAAACGGACAGCATTTGTAGACGGCTACGGCTGTGGATCAGTCTTACAAATGCATTGCAAGAACGGATCCTTCTCTCTGGATGTCATCCGTAGAAACGGATCTGTTATGTATTTTTTTTCAAATTTTTACCGGTCTGTGCCAGGTATTGCAGTATTTTTAATGCCGGATCCGACACTAATACATTTCAATGTAAATTAATGCCGGATTCGGCAACTGATCCGGAATTTTGGGCGTAGATAATACTGCAGCATGCTGTTCAGTGACTGAACTGAAGACATCCTGATGCATCCTGAACGGATTGCTCTCCCTTCAGAATGCATTAGGATAAAACTGATCAGTTCTTTTCCGGTATTGAGTCCCTAGGACAGAACTCTATGTCGGAAAAGATAAATGCTAGTGTGAAAGTGCCCTAAATATACATGTAAAAAACATTTATGTTACATTATTAACCTGGAAAAAAATGCATGTCAGATGCCCAAATCCTAAAATTTCAGCAAACCTGGTAATTAGGTGGAAGTGAGACTCTTAATCACTTTGACTTTGCATTTTTTTTTTCAGGTGGATACAGGCTGATTTTTTTTAAATGAACTGATTTAGAAATGTAATAGTTACACAGTTTCAGGTGTATTGAGGAGCTTTCCTATTTTTATGTCAGTGTGTAGATTCTGGAATGTTCTGCTATGTGAGAGATCTCTGCTCGTTGGCAATGCACATATGGCTCATATATTGGCATCACTTTTCTCCTTATCTGACTACTCTTATGTCTCCTTATCACTTACCTTTGTTAACTGTAACACCAAGGGGGGGGCACTAAGGTGAAAGAATCGGCATAAATGATTAGTTTTCTCTATGAAGTTCTCCCCCAGCTTCCTGACACTCGAGGCACATGCCCTCATGTACTTTGTTGTAAATACAGCCATGTATACATTAGCATACAGAATACAGACCCCACAGAGGGTCATAAGGGGAGCTGAAAGCATGGTTTAAAACGGCTAGTCTCAAGGAGGAACTGTCCCCTCTCCTGACATTTCTGTTTTAGCAACTAGAGTACTTGTATTCCCCAAGAAATAACAATTCTGTAGAATCTATTCTTCTGACTCCATGTTGTGCCTTTCCTCTATTATTCCTACTAGAGGTTTATGAATGAATCCTGAGCAGCCTACAATAAAGGCCCGTCTGGTGTTACCAGTTAGGTGTATGTTCGAGATGAGCGAATTTCAGGTTTTGAAATTCGTTCACGCTTCATTTACTGTTAAAAGGTGAATTGCGTTATGGATTCCGTTACCACGGACCATAACACAACTCTATGAGGGAATGCCTTTAGAGGCATTCCGTTATTCATTCCGTCATAATAGAGGTCTATGGGCTGCAGAACGGATGCGTTCCGTTTCCGTTATGCAAGGGAGTCCTCTCCTGCATAACGGAAACAGGATGGATCCGTTTTGGAGCCCATAGACTTCTATCATGATAGAATTAATAACCGAATGCCTCTAAAAACATTCCGTTATGCATTCCATTCCATTCTAGAAGTGTTATGATCCGTGGTAACGGAATCCATAACGCAATTCACCTTTTACCAGTAAACGAAGCGTGAACAAATTTCAAAATATGAAATTCGCTCATCTCTAGTGTATGTGTACCTGCACAGTCTGACACTGGCAGCACTGATTTGGTAGTGTCACACTGTGCAGGGACCCCCCCCCCCCCCCCCCTAAACTGGTAACACCCAGATGGACCTTTATTGCAGAGTGCTGCTACTTCATTCAAAAACTTCTAGCAGGAATAATAGGGGAACTAAGGAACTGAACAACATACTCATAAGAAGAGATGCCCCAAAATTATTACATTGGAGAATGCAAGTAATTACTATGTCAGGAGAGGGGACGGATCCTCTTTAGGACTAGCGGTTTTAAAACGTAATGTTTTGAGCTCCCCCTAGTGGTGACTGCTTGCAGCTGGCGTGAGCACAACAGAGCCCTCCTTACAGATAGAACAAGAAATCAATCGGCAAATGGCACATAATCTGGTTCCCAAAATGGGACTTTGAGCTTTAATAAATCTTAGTTCTTGAATTTTGTGTCTCTGATCCCAGCAAATCACTGCTTCACATTAACCGTACTGCAAGAACAGCACAATTTGCTAATATCCGTAAAATCCAGCCCCGCGTGGGATATATTTACACACACCGTGGCATTTGATATACCCGTACAGGCGTATAAATACATAAAATAGCTCTCACTACACAGTACTAATTGGGAAACAATACATCAGTAAGACAGCGCTATAAATGGGACTTAAATCAATACTTCATTTTTGCATACATAGGAGAGCACGGAGTAAAGCTGCACGTATTTGATTCCTCGGCAGTGCGGTACCCCCGGCAGCACTTCCTTTCTATGGGATGATTAATCTGTAAGCCTCGTACAGTTAACCCCTGAGGCGCCCCCTCTCGACGCTCTGTACACTGCCTGTTTATCATGTTGTATATTGAAGTTTATTGTAAAACTTCAGGCAATGGGGTCTACACGAGCCTATAATTATCTACCCGGGGACTCAGGAGAGTTTATGCAACTCTTTTGATCTATTAAATATAGTTATTCATGTGCATATGCCAAGTGTTAATAATCCTTTAATCTGGCGTCTTTAGTGGTAGGTGCCGGGTTTTCACATATTCTGGATTATAGGATATGAAACTCCTAATGATAAAGAAATTAAAAGTGGTCTTCGAGCATGGACCTACAGAAGCCAGGCGTCCGACTTCTCTGACCTTGGGCGATCAGCGGTTCTCGCCACATCTGGCTAGACATTTCCCCTACAGTGGCCACTACAGGTGAAATGTAGCATTACATGCCAGCCGTTGAACTCAATAACCACCCTTGTACTGTGTTGCTCCAAATGCCCCCCCCCCCCCCTCCCCCATGACTCCATATGATCTGAAAAGCATATTCGCAGGGTTTATCATTGAGGACAACCCCTTTACTGTATTTTACACCAAAACTTTGCATATTAGATGTAGTAAAGGCAGAACCTGCACTTTTTTTTTTTTTTTTTCCCCTGTGCTAGTTTTTGTAAATGCATAATTTTTCTATCTGTGTCGGCCATGGGATGGACTGTCTGTATGTGAGAGCAGTCCTGTGTGCTCTGAGCCAATCGGATGTCTCTTCCAATGCCCCGCCCATCACATACACACCTTGAGAGAGAGAGAGATTCTGCAGCTGCATCCCCCTCTTCCTCTGTTTGCTAGAGGGGACTGAGGAGAACTTCACGGAGGTGTGGGTCAGGATAGCCTTAGGTCCCCATTCAACCATTACACCTCCGTTGGGGTGGTTTGTGTTGGCATACCTGCCATATACCTGTGCCATATAGTGAACCACAGGGAAAAAGTATACCGTGACATACGCCCGAGGATTAGTTCCAACATACACCTCTGACATGTAAGCCTTCGTGTAATGTGAATAGAGACGATTTTAAAAACTGGTTGCTACTATTACACAGTCCAGTCTGTGCTGACCGTTGTCAGATTATTATACTTTTACAGGAGCAATAATAGAGGAACTGACACGGCAACATTGCTGTTCTATGGGGAAAGCAAGTAATTACTAAGATTTGACAAAAGTTATGGTAATGAACTCTCTCTAATAAGGGATTATTTTGGACCCTTGCAGAGAAAGCAAGAAACCCGGCTTCCCCTTAATGGGGTCCTCTTACTTCAGCAAATGGCATTCATCATGTAGAAAAGTTAATACAAGGCACTTACTAATGTATTGTGATTGTCCATATTGCTTCCTTTGCTGGCTGGATTCATTTTTTCATCACATTATACACTGCTTGTGTCCACCCTACAATCCAGCAGTGGTGGTCGTGCTTGCACACTATAGGAAACAGCGCAGGCGTCTGTGGTGGCCAGGACCGTGGGAGTGTGCATGGGCTAGTGCTTTTTCCTATAATGTGCAAGCGCAGTCACCACTGCTGGATTGTAGGGTGGAAATGAGCAGTGTATAATGTGATGAAAAAATGAATCCAGCCAGCAACGGAAGCAATATGAACAATCATAATACATTAGTAAGTGCCTTGTATTCACTTTGTTAACATGATAAAAGCCATTTTCTTAAGTGAAACAACCCCTTTAAGGCCCCATGCACACAACTATGTTCGTTTGGCGATCCGCAAAACATGGGTACTGACTGTTTGTGTTCTGCATGACTCGCCGTATGTTAAAAAATGCCTGTTCTTATCCGCAAAAAGTGCAAGAATAGGACATGTTCTTTTTTGTTCGATGTGCTGCCCACTTTTTTGTTTTTGTTTGTGGCCCTATTGAAATGAACGGCTCCGTATCCGATCCGCATTTGGCGGACAAAAAGTAAGGTTGTGTACATAGGGCCTAACACAGTGAAAGCGCTGTAATTACAATGAAGGTCGTTTCCCTCTCTGTTCATAACCGGATGCGGGATGATAACGCATTATAATTACAGAGCGTTCGCCGCCGCCGCCGCCGCACTCCTGTCATGTTTTAAGGCTTCAATTTATGCTAAAAATGTTTCCCTCTTTGATATGTGCACAGAAATGAGATGTGGTATTTGCCGCGCCGCTGTTCTCCGCTCACCGCTGGGACGTTTCCGTATTTGTTTTTTAATGTTAGTAATTCAGGAATATCGATCTAACTACAATTCCACTGTTCTGGAGAGAGAATGTGTTTTGTTGATTCAGGTTTTTTTTTTTTTTTTTTTTTTGCTTTATGGAGGCAAAATTGATTTTATAATTTAAAAATGTATTTGCAATCTGTGCGCTCTTCGCTCAGGTCTGAAGATGTGATCAGTTCATTAAAGAACGTGCCGGTGCCTGGGCTCAAGGCAAATAGACTTCAGAAAAGGATTTAAGGGAAATTCGAGTCTCGGCCCGGAGAGTCTGACGGGGTCACGTTGCGACCTGCAAGCTGCCAGTGCCCGATAGTCCGAAGACTGTCAGGTTACAGCAGCTTTGGATATATTGTGAGTGTCGGGTCACAGCAACCTGCGGGCCATTGCCTTTCACTGGTAGCGATGTAGGTAGCGCTACACCGCACTCTTTGGCCATGTGATGTGAGCTGGAGTCCGAGTTGCGATGTAGCCCCAGGCTAGACACCTGTTAGTGTTGGCGTTAGTGTTTTACTGCATGTTAGTTAAATGGCTATACATTCAGTTTTGTTTTTTTATCATTCTCATATGCTTTTTTTAAAACGTTATATATTACAAAAAATAAATGATTCAGCTTTTTACATTCTAGTTTATTTACTTGATAATGATACAGAGTTAGGCCTCTTTCACACTTGCGTTGTCCGGATCCGGCGTGTACTCCACTTGCCGGAATTACACGCCGGATCCGGAAAAACGCAAGTGTACTGAAAGCATTTGAAGACGGATCCGTCTTCAAAATGCGTTCAGTGTTACTATGGCAGCCAGGACGCTATTGAAGTCCTGGTTGCCATAGTAGTAGTGAGGAGCGGGGGAGCAGTATACTTACAGTCCGTGCGGCTCCCGGGGCGCTCCAGAATGACGTCAGAGCGCCCCATGTGCATGGATCATGTGATCCATGCGATCACGTCATCCATGCGCTTGGGGCGCCCTGACGTACTCTGGAGCGCCCCGGGAGCCGCACGGACGGTAAGTATGCTGCTCCCCGCTCCCCGCTACACTTTACCATGGCTGCCGGGACTTTAGCATCCCGGCAGCCATGGTAACCATTGAGAAAAAGCTAAACGTCGCATCCGGCAATGCGCCGAAACGACGTTTAGCTTAAGGCCGGATCCGGATCAATGCCTTTCAATGGGCATTCATTCCGGATCCGGCCTTGCGGCAAGTGTTCCGGATTTTTGGCCGGAGCAAAAAGCGCAGCATGCTGCGCTATTTGCTGCGGCCAAAAAACGTTCCGTTCCGGAACGGAAGACATCCTGATGCATCCTGAAGGACGGACTGTCCATTCAGAATGCATTAGGAAAATCCTGATCAGTATTCTTCCGGCATAGAGCCCCGATGACGGAACTCTATGCCGGAAGAAAAGAACGCAGGTGTGAAAGAGCCCTTAGGCCTCATGCACACAACCGTTCTGTTTTTTGCGGTCCGGAACAAGAGGCCCATTGTAGAAATGCCTATTCTAGTCCACAAAATGGACAAGAATAGGACATGTTCAATTTCTTTTGGCGGGGCTACAGAACGGAGCAACGGATGTGGACAGCACACGGAGTGTTGTCTACATCTTTTGTGGCCTCACTGCAGTAAATGGGTCCATTTTTACGGCTCGGATGCGGACCAGAACAACAGTCGTGTGCATGAGGCCTTACCAGACAATTTTGTTTATTTTTTCATTTAAATTTTGTTTTAGTTCAGTTTTTAATTTTTATGGTTTGTTCCTCAAAAATCAATAGAGAGAGAGATCGATAGACAGACGGATAGATAGATAGATAGATAGATAGATAGATGGATAGATATGAGATAGATAATAGATAGATAGATAGATAGATAGATAATAGATAGGAGCAGGGGTCGAGTGGAGGGGGAACGCATGGGAACGGCGTTCCTGCACTATTTTCATGGCAGGAACGCCGTTCCCTTTCAGCCTCAAGTCAGGAGAACACGGCTGAATCAGATTCACAGGGGGAGACGGAGCGCACTGTGCAGGGCAGGCTAAGGGAGGAGGGGCGGCTTCAGTTGAGAGGAAGCTGTCTGTGCCGCTGCCTGCGACTCCTCTCATGGCACCCCGCCCCCTAATGACATCATCTCCTTCTCTACGAGATCATTCATTTAGAATGTCTTTTAGAAAAGTTTGTCCTAGGATTCGAACTCACGACCTCTACACATCAGAGGAAGGCATTTAACCTCACAGCCATGAAAGCTGTCTAGGTAGTTGCTTAAAAAAAAAAAAATAAGACTTCTACTTATACCTAGTGTACTGATACCTAGTGTACAACCATACACATGACAGCTGCCCACTGTGTATGGATGTAGCAGAGCTGGGTGTGTTGGGGCAGCTGTCATGTGTATGGTTGTACACTAGGTATCAATACACTAGGCATAAGTAGAAGTCTTATTTTTTTTTTTTTAAACAGCTACCTACATAGCTTTTATGGCTGTGAGGGTAAATGCCTTGCCTCTGATGTGTAGAGGTCATGAGTTCGAATCCCAAGACAAACTTTTCTAAAAGTGTTTTTTTTTTTTTTTATAAGACTTCTACTGATACCTAGTTTACTGATACCTAGTGTACAACCATACACATGACAGCTGCCCACTGTGTATGGATGTAGCAGAGCTGGGTGTGTTGGGGCAGCTGTCATGTGTATGGTTGTACACTAGGTATCAGTACACTAGGCATAAGTAGAAGTCTTATTTTTTTTTTTTTTAAAACAGCTACCTACATAGCTTTTATGGCTGTGAGGGTAAATGCCTTGCCTCTGATGTGTAGAGGTCATGAGTTCGAATCCCAAGACAAACTTTTCTAAAAGTGTTTTTTTTTTTTTTTATAAGACTTCTACTGATACCTAGTTTACTGATACCTAGTGTACAACCATACACATGACAGCTGCCCACTGTGTATGGATGTAGCAGAGCTGGGTGTGTTGGGGCAGCTGTCATGTGTATGGTTGTACACTAGGTATCAGTACACTAGGTATAAGTAGAAGTCTTAGTTGTTTTTTTTTAAGCAGCTACCTAGACAGCTTTTATGGCTGTGAGGGTAAATGCCTTGCCTCTGATGTGTAGAGGTCATGAGTTCAAATCCCAAGACAAACTTTTCTAAAAGTGTTTTTTTTTTATAAGACTTCTACTGATACCTAGTTTACTGATACCTAGTGTACAACCATACACATGACAGCTGCCCACTGTGTATGGATGTAGCAGAGCTGGGTGTGTTGGGGCAGCTGTCATGTGTATGGTTGTACACTAGGTATCAGTACACTAGGTATAAGTAGAAGTCTTAGTTTTTTTTTTTTTTAAGCAACTACCTCAACAGCTTTTATGGCTGTGAGGGTAAATGCCTTGCCTGTAATGTGTAGAGGTCATGAGTTCGAATCCCAGGACAAACTTTTCTAAAAGTGTTTTTTTTTTTCTTTTTCTGATACTTCTACTGATACCTAGTGTACTGATACCTAGTGTACAACCATACACATGACAGCTGCCCCAACACACCCAGCTCTGCTACATCCATACACAGTGGGCAAAGTTACCTACAGTAGAAGTCTTATATTTTTTTTTTTTTAAAGTAACAAGCTAGACAGCTTTCATAGCTGTGAGGGCATATGCCTGGCTTCTCCTGTGTAGAGGTCATGAGATCGAATCCCAGGACAAACTTTTCTAAAAGTGTTATTTTTTTTATTTATTTTTTTAGTCCGCAGCGGCACAAATTACAGCATGCTAGATTTTCTGTGCTTTTTTATTTTTTGGAGGGGGGGGGGGTTGCAGTGGATCTTGGGTGAGTTCCCACACTTTTTTTCCCAGGACTTGACCCCTGGATAGGAGATAGATAGATAATAGATAGATAGATAATAGATGATAGATAATAGATAGATAATAGATAGATAGATAGATGGATGGACGGATAGATGGATGGATGGATGGACGGATGGCTAGATGGATGGATGGATGGACGGATGGCTAGATGGATGGATAGATGGACGGATGGCTAGATAGATAGATGGACGGATGGCTAGATAGATAGATGGACGGATGGACAGATAGATAGATAGATGGACGGATGGACAGATAGATAGATGGACGGATGGACAGATAGATAGATGGACGGATGGACAGATAGATAGATGGACGGATGGACAGATAGATAGATGGACAGATAGATAGATGGACAGATAGATAGATGGACAGATAGATAGATGGACGGATGGACAGATAGATAGATGGACGGATGGACGGACAGATAGATAGATGGACGGACGGACAGATAGATAGATGGACGGACGGACAGATAGATAGATGGACGGACGGACAGATAGATAGATGGACGGACGGACAGATAGATAGATGGACGGACGGACAGATAGATAGATGGACGGACGGACAGATAGATAGATGGACGGACGGACAGATAGATAGATGGATGGACAGATAGATAGATGGATAGATGGACGGACAGATAGATAGATAGATAGATGGACGGACGGACGGACAGATAGATAGATGGACGGACGGACGGACAGATAGATAGATAGATAGATAGATAGATAGATGGATAGATGGACGGACAGATAGATAGATGGACGGACAGATAGATAGATGACGGATGCACGGACAGATAGATAGACGGATGGACAGATAGATAGATGGACGGATAGATAGATGGATAGATGGACGGACAGATAGATAGATGGATAGATGGACGGACAGATAGATAGATGGACGGACAGATAGATAGATGGATAGATGGACGGACAGATGGATAGATGGACGGACAGATGGATGGACGGACGGACAGATAGATAGATGGACGGATGGACAGATAGATAGATGGACGGATGGACAGATAGATAGATGGACGGATGGACAGATAGATAGATGGACGGATGGACAGATAGATAGATGGACGGACGGACAGATAGATGGATAGATGGACGGACGGATAGATAGATGGATAGATGGACGGACAGATAGATAGATGGATAGATGGACGGACAGATAGATGGACGGACGGACAGATAGATAGATGGACGGATGGACAGATAGATAGATGGACGGATGGACAGATAGATAGATGGACGGATGGACAGATAGATAGATGGACGGATGGACAGATAGATAGATGGATGGATGGACGGACAGATAGATAGATGGATAGATGGACGGACAGATAGATAGATGGACGGACGCAGGGAGGGAGAGAGAGAGATGGATATTAGATATGAGAGAGATCAATCTTGAATCGGCTCCTGTGAAAGAACTGCAACGTGGTGAATAAAGCCTTTTTGCGCATACGTTTTTGGAGTGCTGCAGTTTTCTCTGTTGAGATTGCAGTGGGGGCAGTTTCCACTTCCACAGGGTTTGGGTGATGTTTTTTTAACATTTCATCCACTTCACTACTACAGTTCAATGCTGTGGATTTGCCGCGCGAAAGTCGACAGCGTTTGCGCCACAAGGGAGCATGCCCTTAGGGTGCCTTCACACGCTGCAGATTTTGTGGCAGAAATTTTCTGCAACTGAAGATTCGTTCCGTTCACCTGAATGCGACTTGCAGAAATCCACGTTTTTCCAGCCAAAACATCCCCATTCAAGTGAGTGGAAATCATTTTCACTTTCAGAAAATTTCTGCAACAACCTCTGCCCCTTGTGAAGTCTCCCTTATAATGACTGTGCGGGGGCTGTTAGGGCTGTGCGGGGTTACAGACCCCCTACTACCGGCCATCGCCACCCGGACAGGTAGAGGCAGCGGTGCTGCTGCTGGGGAAGCCTGTAATGGGGTTGCCCCTTCCTAGTCGGCCATATAGACATTAGAGAGGGGGTTTCCCCTCAATGAGCCCAAAGAGCAAATGAACAAGAAGCCGGAGCTGACGGCGCAGGGAGTCGACTTTTATGATAAATCCTACTCCCTAGGTCTATGGTCAGAACAGCCCTTTGCATTTGTAATCCAGCAATTGAAGAGTCTGTTCCGACATAAAGATGACATTTCTGCGGTAAATTCTTTAACCCTTTAGGAGGTGAAAAGCCCGCTCTACCTAAAGAGCAGCAAACACGCGGGAGCGCGGTCCGCCGGGCCGAGATTTATTCCAGGTACGTCTTGTGTAAATGATCAAACTCCAGAGAGCAGTAATCCTTAATCCCACTCAGGAGTGTAAGAAAACCTGGGACTTGTGCCCATTCTCAGTAATCTACTCCGTCTCCATAAAAAATGAATATTTATAGGGAGGAAAAGGCATTTTTTTAAGTCATTAGCTGAAGTCTTAGCTTGGCTTAGGATAATAAGCGCGGAGGCCTCCCCTGCCACAGTGATAGATGGCTCTCACAGGCTTCGCCAACTACCGCAGAAGCCGCCGCGTCTAGGCGTGCCGTTATACCGGTGGACAGAGGCCCAAATAGATGGTTTATTGTAGAGCTCACGTCAGATACATTGCAGTCTACACCCTTCAGCCAAAGCATTAAAACCACTGGCAGGTGGAGTGATTGTCTTGTGACAATGGCATCTGTCAGGCATCAAATGAAGAGCGGGAAAATGGGCAAGAGTAAAGATTGAGCCACTGATTCTGATGACTGGACGACCGCATCGCAGCATCTCCAAAACGGCCTGAGTTTGGGGTTTAGACACAGACCAGTTACAGCGCCCATGCCGACCCCTGTCCTCTATGAACCACATGAGCCTCAGAACTGGACCAGGGACCATACATCACGTGGACAACCTCAGCACAGGATAAGTAATGTATGTGCACAGTAACTGCAGCAGCAGAATAGTGAGTGCAGCTCTGGAGTATAATACAGGATATAACTCAGGATCAGTACAGGATAAATAATGTATGTACACAGTGATTGCACCAGCAGAATAGTGAGTGCAGCTCTGGAGTATAATACAGGATATAACTCAGGATCAGTACAGGATAAGTAATGTATGTGCACAGTGACTGCAGCAGCAGAATAGTGAGTGCAGCTCTGGAGTATAATACAGGATGTAACTCAGGATCAGTACAGGATAAGTAATGTATGTGCACAGTGACTGCAGCAGCAGAACAGTGAGTGCAGCTCTGGAGTATAATACAGGATGTAACTCAGGATCAGTACAGGATAAGTAATGTAATGTACACAGTGACTGCAGCAGCAGAATAGTGAGTGCAGCTCTGGAGTATAATACAGGATGTAACTCAGGATCAGTACAGGATAAATAATGTATGTACACAGTGACTGCACCAGCAGAATAGTGAGTGCAGCTCTGGAGTATAATACAGGATGTAACTCACGATCAGTACAGGATAAGTAATGTATGTACACAGTTACTGCACCAGCAGAATAGTGAGTGCAGCTCTGGGGTATAATACAGGATGTAACTCAGGATCAGTACAGGATAAGTAATGTATGTGCACAGTGACTGCACCAGCAGAATAGTGAGTGCAGCTCTGGAGTATAATACAGGATGCAACTCAGGATCAGTACAGGATAAGTAATGTAATGTATGTACACAATGACTGCACCAGCAGAATAGTGAGCGCAGCTCTGGAGTATAATACAGGATGTAACTCAGGATCAGTAATGTATGTACACAGTGACTGCACCAGCAGAATAGTGAGTATAGCTCTGGAGTATAATACACGATGTAATTCCGGATCAGTACAGGATAAGTAATGTATGTACACAGTGACTGCACCAGCAGATTAGTGAGTGCAGCTCTGGAGTATAATACAGGATGTAACTCAGGGTTAATACAGGATATGTAATGTACACAGTGACTGCACCAGCAGAATAGTGAGTGCAGCTCTGGAGTATAATACAGGATGTAACTCATGGTCAGTACAGGATAAGTAATGTATGTACACAGTGACTGCACCAGCAGAATAGTGAGTGCAGCTCTGGAGTGTAATACAGAATACAAGATAGTAATGTATGTAGAAATTTGCTGAAAATTTTATTCCTATTATTTCTCTGTGAAATGCTTTTAAGGTTGCGTTTTAAAAGGTAAAAATATCATCCTTCCACTTTTCCACATCTGAGGCCTCCTTTGTGATTGCTGTGCATAGACTGGCCTGTTCTGTTACACTCTCCTTTTACAATGGGGGCACTCGCCGGCCACGCAGCAGGCATTCTGTAAGCTCGGCTCACAGTTTTTCCTTTTGAAATATACCCGTTCACTTGAACCAGTGACTGGTCCGCTGCAGACATCAAAGAGCAGTGAGACACGGATCATAGCGTAGGTGGCAGCGGAATCTGCATTTGTTGGAGAGCACAGATAGGGTTAATAGGTGGGCAGACGATGAAGCACTCTACATTATGTCTGTTGGTGTCCTGGGTCATCTCTTCTGCACAGAGAGAGAACAGCATTGAGGAGATTATTTTAGAGACCTCTTATGGATAAGTCTATAAATGTATATGTTGTGTCACCGAGTCCTGGAAATATGACTGCACATGACATGGTAATCGTCAGTGTGTGTACAGTAAAAATCCATTCATATGGCATCCTGTGGTCCAGAAAGCTAGTCTTAGTGTTGTCCCTCTTCCCTGTGTCGGCTCTTCTGCGGCTTCCCTCCTTCCTTATGAGGTTAATATTGTGTCATCATTGGGGGACCGCAGATGCTACAGATCTTCCTTCCTTATCTTTAACTTCTCCTAAGATGCGTGGTGCAAGATGACCAGATTTAAAAACAAAAAAAACAACAACTTGATTTTACGACAGTGTATCATGAGATGTCTATCCTATATGTGTTTATGTGCAGCCACCCAGTGGTCGTGTTGTGACTTGCAGCTTATCAATCTTTTGAATGCTTTAATATTGAATTTGTTTATTGAGAAACTGGAGTCCTTAAAGGGATTTTCCAGCTCAAAATTGTTGGTGGGGGGCTCAGAGAGGCTTAAAAACCCCAAAATACAGTAAATTCTCTGATTTCTTGCCGCTGGTCAGGTCTCTGCTCCTCTGCACTTCCTGCTCCTATCTGGACACACAGGAAATGCCTATTCAGCTAATTCCTGATTGAGGTCACTCAATGTCAGCAGGAAGTGGAGAATAGTATGGACCCAGGCAGTGCTGGAGCGGCGGCTCTGAGGGATCGGCGTGGATGGAGGTTTTTTTTAAGGTTTTTAAGCTACTCGAAGCTCAATGCTACCTATTTATTTTGGGCTGGAAAACCATTTAAGGTAAGGGTGGACACATTCTGTATTACCATCTCTAAATTCTATGCCCAGATGAATGATGGAATTTCTGATCAGTGGTCCCAAGCATGCTGGAGTATGAGACCTGTACTGTATGTCTACGTTAATCCGCCATATGCTGGTTATCCGGAAATGCTGATGGTCTGATACCTTTTTCCATCCCAACTGTATCATAAGAGACCCCCATCCTTCCTAAAGGCTAAGCATTTAAATGTGTGTCACCCGACTATGGCTTTTCCATGCGTGACATTATACTACACGGGTAATCCAGGATTGACTTGTGGTATAGATAGTTTCATGCTCTTGATGCATGAGCCCCGTAGATCCTTGGTTTCCCGACTCAGACCTGGACTTCATTGCAGGTAGGTGCAGGGTTCGTTGTGCTCTGCAGTCGTCAGATTAGTGAACGCGGGATGCACAACATGGTGTGGGGTGTAAGGGTTGCAGACTCCAGGCCACCAGGTGATCTCTGTGCAGATGTCCCTGTTACATAAAGGCTGATGTGGTGGCAAGAACCTGGGTTTAGCAACAGGACCTTACACGGACACAAGCCTGACGCTCCTGGTTATGTGAATGTGCCCTTTACTATCACTGGGACGTGAGTGTGCAATACTAATGCAATGGAAACCAGCAGTTCTTCTCGTGGCAAGCATCTGTCTGGTTTTTGTCACCTCAGAAGTTCATAATGCAGCCATATTCCAGCTTCCTCTTTTAAAGGGGTTCTCCAGAAATACAGATGTTTTTCAGCAAATGCCTGCAGCCTGCCTCCGCAAACAGAAGATTCAAGCTTACTTGCTCTCCACTGCTCCGGTCCTTCTCGATGCCTCCACTGTGTCCATGTTCTGTTCCCCGGCTTGTTGTATTCCAGATGCAGCGCGTCACCGCATTGGCTGAAGCGGAGCGGAAGGCGCAGTTTCACACGAGCAAGTTCAATGCGTTGAACTTGCAGCGTGCGTCTGTGAGAGCTCCCGTCCTAAACTACATAGCACTGATAGCATCGTAAATCAATGTAATGCTATGCGATCCTAGGTCACCCTTAGGCCCCTTTCACACAAGCGAGTTTTCCACACGGATGCAATGCGTGACGTGAACGCATAGCACCCGCACTGAATCCTGACCCATTCATTTCAATGGGTCTGTGTCCATGAGCGTTTTTTTTTTTCACTTTTTTTTCACTCATCAGTTCTGCATTGAGTGAAAAAACGCATCATGTTCTATATTCAGTGTTTTTCATGCAGCCCTGGCCCCTTAGAAGTGAATGGGGCTTCAGTGAAAAACGCATTGCGTCCGGATGCAATGAGTTTTTCACTGATGGTTGCTAGGAGATGTTGTTTGTAAACCTTCAGTTTTTTATCACGGGTGTGAAAAATGCTTCAAGACGCATTGCACCCGCGCAGAAAAAACTGAACAACTGAACGCAATTGCAGACAAAACTGACTGAACTTGCTTGCAAAATGGTAACAAGTTTCACTGAACGCATCTGGACCTAATCCGTCATGCTCGTGTGAAAGGGGCCTTAGGAATGTATTGGATAAGGCCTCATGCACATGACCGTTGGGCGGCTGTGGCCGTATTGCAGCCCGCAAAAGGCTGGTCGGCAATCCACGGCCGCCGGCCGTGTGCACCATGCATTACGGATGCAGACCCATTCACTTGAATAGGTCCGCAACTCCAGAGATGCGGAACAGAGTCACGGAACACCGGAAGCACTACGGAGTGCTTCCGTGTAGTTTCTTTCCATTGTTACGCACCGCAAAAAAATATGACATGTCATATTTTTTTGCGGTGCGGACAGAGCACGGGCCCATACAAGTTGAATGGGTCCGGCCCGCTGCACGGCTGTTGCCCGTGCATTGGGGACCACAATTGCAGTCCCCAATGCACGCAACGGCCGTGTGCATGAGGCCTAACACTGACAGCATTATGTCAGTGTTATACAATACATTCCAGAACTCTACATAGCATCATAAGTCAATATAATGCGATCCGATCGGTGCTACGTAGGTCAGGAGCTCTCGCAGACGCACGCTGCGAGTTCAATGCATTGTACTCACTCATGTGAAACCAGCCTAAGACCGTGCCAATGCAGCACCGGAAGAAAACAAGCCAGGCACTGGAATATGGATACAGCCGAGACATCGTGAAGGACAGGCGCGTCAGGGAGCAGATAAGTATGAATCTTCTGTTTACGGGGGCAGGCTGTGGGCACTTGTTCAGAATCAGTATTCCTGGAGAACCCCTTTAACATTGGCTATCCGTTCCATATAAGACAGAGCTATATGTCTTACCTGATACCTTTTTGGTCGGGAGAGGCCTGGGGATTGTGCATGGTCTTCTCTCTGCTTTCACTTCTGCATCCGGGTGTTGCGGCTGAGAATGCCGGGAATAGGCCAGACAAGCAATGCTGCATCCAGCGTTTCCTAACCAGCCAATTCTCAGGATATTTCCCGGACCCCATTATAGACAATGGGGTCTGGTGGGCAGGTAGCAATATCCGGCAGGCTGTTTTATGCTGCAGGTGTGAAACTAGTCTAACCTAATAGAAAGCAGGTGGAAGATTGCAGCGTGACTGCAGATCAGACTGCACAATAATAACTGTACACGTCCTGCAATATGTCCTTCACAGGAGATACGACCATTGTGTTTGCACAGAGCTTTACGGACTTTCTTATTGTGTTCTGTGCTTCTGGAAGTGTCCTTGGGTCTCATCACTAACATTTCACCCACCGTCTTAAACCAGTGATGCAGAAAAGCTATATTTTACCACCGAGGCGAGAGTCCTGCACCTCTCCTGCGAGGCCGCTCTCTGCTGCATGACATCTTCCAGTTTCACAGCAAATTAAAGTAATTTGTTTACAGGGGTCAGGTAGCACTTAGTGTGAAAGTTTGTCTCCGATCCAGCATCGGAAAGATTGATTAGAGCGAGTGCTGCAGTCTGCAGACAGTCAGGTAATTACTGGAATTTAGACGAGAGAGGTTATTTAGGCAGAGATGATGAGCCTGACTGCTGCAGTTTTTCTTAGATTAGATCCAATCTTAAAGGGAATCTGTCATCAACTCGCACTGTAGGTCACATACACAATTAACATATGGTACCTTATTTTTTTGCCTTTTCTTTGGCTGTGAAGCGCCCAAAACGAACTTTGAAGCCATACGGAAACCAGGTCTCGATTGCCCAGGGGTGTTTTCTATTGCTGCAAGTGCTTGGACCCCCCGGCGTTACCCGTCGATGACTCCTCCTCGGTGTAGAGACCCCACCATGCTCGATTTGGATAACTTTATTTCCTTTTCAAAAGATTGAGGGGGGGATGTCTGGAGACAATTTATCTCCAGGGTAAACTGCTGTCTACGTGAAGCGTTGCGTGGTGTCCGTTTTAACCAGTAGACATTGAAGTCCTTTACAGCAGTGTTCCTCAACTCCAATCCTCAGGGTCCACCTACCGGCCATGATTTAAGAATATCCCACAGAATGAAGACCTGTGGTAAGTCCTGATGCACTGACACGAATTATATCACCTGCTCAATACTAAGGAAATCCTGAACACATGACCGGCAGGTGGTCCCTGAGGACTGGAGTTGAGAAACCCTGCTTTACAGTGCGGAATTGCACTACACATGGTGTATGGTTAACGGATTCATGATTTTTCTTCCTTTGCTTAGACAAGGGATGTATGATGTTTGCTGCGTCCTGGGATGCAATGTCCATCTTTTTTGTATTGCACCCATTTTCTAAAGGATGTGACAGGGTACGCCTCAATGTCATTGTGAGGTTGCGTTCAACACCCTAAGATATTGTGGTTGGTGAAACTCAAGTCAAGTGATTATTTTTGCAGGGAAAATTACCCATCATGTTGTAAAAAAAAAAAAAAAAAAAACATACAAAACTATTCTCACCTCACAAATCCCCACCGTTCCCATTCCAAAGTTGCCTGCTCTTCTTCTGCACTCTACTTCCCAGTCTAAGGCCTCATGCACACGGTGGTTGCCCGACCGTATTGCGACCCGCATACGGCGGGTCTGTAATACACGGGCACCAGCCGTGTGCACCCCGCATCACGGATGCGGACCCATTCACTTGAATGGGTCCGCAATCCGGGAGGTGCGGTGCAGAATGGAAGCACAGATCGGAAACCTGCATAAGCACTACAGAGTGCTTCCGTGGTGTTTCTGTCTGTGCCTCCGCACCGCAAAAGATAGAACAGGTTCTATTTTTTTACTGTGCAGGCGGATCACGGACCCATTCAAGTTGAATGGGTCTCGATCCGTCCCGGCCGCCACACGGATGTTGCCCATGCATTGGCGACTACAAATTACGGTCCCCAATGCACGGAACGGCCGTGTGCATGAGGCCTAACAATGACGTTTCGACACAGCAGCATGTGTCCACCCCAACCATTTACTGACTGGAAAACCCCTCAATAATTGCATCCAAATCCTTCTCCATTGTAGACTTAGCGCCGCCCCCCCCCCCCCCCCCCAAATAGTGATCTAATCAATGTAAAAATAGGGGGAATATTTCACAGTAGGGACAGTTCTGTTGTGCTCTTTAAAGGATAACTGTCATATTTTCATCAAAAAATCTATTTTAGCATATGTTACTGCTGCAGCAGCATTATGCATAAAGCAATCTTTAGTTTCTTCACTTACCACTGTTTTCCTTGAGTTTTCTTCTTAGTTACAGCTGTTTTGAATCCTACATTGAGGATCTTCTCTAGATGGCTCCTCTGCCAGTTCTCTGAGGCCAAAACTGCATTCCCTCAGGTCACTTGCTGTAACCAGCAGCTTCCTGCCAGCCAATCAGATTGGATTACTGAGAGACACGCCTCCTCACTCTGAAGCCTAATGCAGGCATGCAGAGTGAAGGACCGCCCCTCTATCTTCCTAGCTGGTGACAGATGACCCATAGCAACTGTCTTTTAAGGGACAGAGGACATTAATGAAAGCTGTTATTATAAGGTAATTACAGATCTTTTGGCAATCATTGACAGAGTATCTCAGGTATACATGCCTAGCTCTAGTAAACTAGCAAATAAAAAAAAAATATGACCGTTATCCTTTAAGTGTCTGTGGCGGACCATGAATGACAGAGAGGTCGTCCATGACACCGTGCCGCCACCACTTCTCGGACTGATGAATTGGTGTCCTCCGATCTGTTTTTCCTGTCTCGAAGAATCATTAATCTGTCAAACTCTTCCCTTTTAATACGTGTCGTGTCATAGGAAAAAGCCGAAATTTGTTTTCACTCAAGTGGATTCTTCTATTTAATCTTTTCAAGCTGCTTAGAGGTATCATTACCATCCGTCTTCATCTACCGGTAACTCAACTATGAGCGGCTTTCGATGGATAAACAAGAAACTTTTATTTTCACATCTTAATTAATAATTGCAGAGAGGTTTCCGGGCTAAGTGCAGGCATCGACTTGTTTGCATCTGCACAGAGAAATTTCATTAGCTGAGTGTTACTCTTCAGTGTGCGGCTCCCGTTTCCAGTGAATTTCCATAATAACCCTAATGGAACCTGAGGAATCAATCTTGATGTGCACTCTGACGTTGCGGTAGGAACCATCAAGTGTTTAGTGTAGGGAGCTGGAATGCACTGGAAAAATGGATAGAAATTGATGTTAAAGGGCAACTCCAACCAATCCATAAAAGTCAAATGTGACGCAAATTAACTTTACCCCCTCCCTTCCCCAAGACTTATAGAGCCGAGATCTACTGTGCTATTTGTAGGTGATTCATTCTATAGGACTTTCTTTGGTGTCTCCCATCATTTTGCTTTTCCTGATTGACACAGTTCAGTGCAAGCCACCATTTTTTTGGGAATAGAGATAGTTGGTCACCTTAGTATTCTTTACTAGTTTGGTAGGCATAGGTTTAGCAAGAGTAGCTTAAAGGGGTTGTCTTGAGATTTTGATATTGATGGCCTATGCTCAGGATAGAACAATAGGGTTGAGCTCGAGTACCAAGCACAGCCGCTCTCCGATAGACAGAGCTGTGCTTGGTAAGAGGCTCCGTGCTCATGGGAGCAGTGCGGCCTCCTCAAACAGCTGATCGATTAGGGCTGTATTACACCAACAGATTATCTGACCAAATAGCTGTCCAATCAGACCAATAGTTGGTGTGTATAACGAAAGATTCGTGTGTGTAATGGGCCATCTGACCAATGATTGGTCATAAAATCTGTTGGTGTAATACAGCCCTTAGACTCCCACTGATCTGATATTGATGACCTATTCTGAGGATACACCTGGAAAACCCCTTTAACATTGTGTAGACCCTAAAAAACAGCATGCATGATCTCAGCATCTTGGGCCCCTGTGGTTATGATATATAGGAGATATGAGAGGATGTCTTTGAACTCCAATCACGCCTCTGGATTTACTTTATTTCCCGTTGCTCGAATAGCGGCAATGTACAGCACTGTACATAGGTTGTCATCACTTATATCAGTCACTGTCTCTAGTGGGGTCACAGTCTAATGTCCTAAACACATACATACAGTAGGGACAACTTTGTAGGAAGCCATCCAACATATCAGTATGTTTTTGGCCTGTAGGAGGAAACCACAGTACTCAGAAAAAACCCACCAAACATGGGGAGAAACATATAAGCTCCATGTAGATGTAGTTCTTCGTTGGTTGTAAACTTTGTACCCCAGTGCAGCAAGGCAAGACTGCTAACCACTGATCCACCGAGTATGCACCTTAGTGGATTTTTAGATTTGGAAAGTAGAAATAGTAAATGGGCTACAATCCTCACGAAGAGGGACAAAAATATACGCTCACTTTCTGGTCAAGTGGTCATACAACAGGGTATTGCAGGTCTAATTTCATGAAGGTTGCCACTAACTTGCAATACTGGAAAATTCTGTATATTTTTTTCCTTTTGTCTTCCAGAAACCAAGACCAAAGGAATGGCACCCGCCTGGAGGATTTATCCTTGGACTATGGGCGCTGATTCTTCTCGTCTTCTTTAAAACCTATGGCCTTAAACATATGAAGCATGTGTTCTGAGAAGAGCTCCATGACCACTGAGA
Source organism: Bufo gargarizans (assembly GCF_014858855.1). Taxonomy (NCBI): domain Eukaryota; kingdom Metazoa; phylum Chordata; class Amphibia; order Anura; family Bufonidae; genus Bufo; species Bufo gargarizans. The sequence goes on from NC_058086.1 coordinate 39,199,914, forward strand.
CTCAGGAATGCTCTGCACTGATATTTCCCACCATCCTGTCTGTGGCCTACTGTGGTTTCCTGTATAAGTTTGGCATGAGTCGTGCGAACCCAACAGAAAAGCCAAAATAGCTAAGTTAGGAGACTTCTTCGAGTTTGAGGGCAACTATTTTGTGGGCTGAGATGTCCATTAGAGAGGTGAGACCCAATGTTTTGTGGGTGAGCCATACTTGACTGGCTAGGACCTGTTGAGCCTATAATATGGCTGCTTTCATTGTCTCTCTAAGACTCTCCCTTTAAGAAGGAAAGCTGTAATTGGTGTACAGTTAAAAATACGTAAATAATTGTATAAAATATAATTGTAATGCCCCCCCCCAGACTTATAAATTATTTAATGCCCAGGCTTTATTGGTATTAGGGACAACTGAACAGAAAGTTGCTCTCTTGGCAAAATGTATTTTATACCTTTCTTCACATTTCCGAAGTGTTGGCATGGTATATTGAGAGCTTTCTCAGCAGAAACAAAAATAGAAATATTGATTTATCATGCTAAGTACAGCATTTCGGATCAATCCAGAACCCGAGGTAATTATGTATCTAGGAACTGGTGAGCAATTAGAATTTAAAGCAAGACTTAGTAGCCCGTGGAAAACCTCCTTTGATTTATTCACTGCTCATCAAACCAGAATGTCCAGTGCGTTTTTGCCATCTCAAGCATTTTTATTGCTCCTGTTTGCTTTTAGTGTTATACTCTGGAAATATGAGGGTTTTCCAGTGCAGTTTGTAAAAAGTACCAGGTGAAAGAAGATGCTGAGCAAGCAGGGAAAGAGCAAAACGCAAGGAGACAACCCAAGGACAGCAAAGTGCCGCTGTATTAATTCATGAGCCACGGTAGCATCTCACTTGAGCAGCTCGGAGACTGACACCTGGGGTAATCCATATGACTTCCATATTGAGGACAAGGGGGGGGGGGTAGTAATTGCTCATTCATTAGTAATTGCTCATTCATGACTGTGTTGTTTCGTACAAATAAAATGGAATTACATTATGGCCTTTTTATGTGTTTCTTTTAAATGCAGTGTCACCCAAAATGTAATTATGTGGCTACAGTTATAAGAAGGGACGCCATCATTCATTGCATTCCTATAGCACAGGACGTATTATGCAACTGAATGGACATCTGTTTTGTTAGTTATGGAAGGAGCATTTTGCTAGAATCCTGCCACACCAGATCCCAAGTCTCTGCTTCCTGAAATAATGCTTAGTGTAACATAGGGACAATTGATTATAGAGGTATTTTCTCCAGTCTTATTGGATTAATAGGTTTTCAGGGGTATTAAAGTAACCTCTGCTTATTTCAGCATAGGGTTAAATAGGAGGAGATTCGAATTACTACAGTCCTGTACTTTCTCCTTGCTGAGAGGGATGTAGAGAGATATAGCTAAAATAACTTAAATATCTTACCTAAACAGGGAATAACACATGGTTTGTGTCTGTAGAGGCAACTTGCTAGATAGCAGTCCTGTGATCACAGCAGCATTAGCACTGATTCAAGTAAGCAGTCTTTCTGCATTGTGAGGGTAGGAAGGACAGGTGTAAAGCCTCATTCACGCGTCAGTGTTGTGGTCAGTGATTTCTAGGCATGAGCAAATCGACTTCGGATGAAACAGTTAATTTGCGTAAAACTTTGTTTCAATACTGTATGTATTGGCTCAGAGGAGCCGAAGTTATTACTTCACAAAGTCTCATGAGACTTCGCATAATAACTTAATAAATGGATTTCTACTGTAAAAAAAATAATTAATCCCGAACTTTGGTTCAGTTCCAAGGTACCACTTGGAAGTGATTTCCATCAGTGATTGCGAGCCAAAACCAGGAGTGTAGGCCACACCGAGATCAGGTGTAATCGAAAGATCTGGACCTGTTCTGTGTTTGGAGCAGCACCTGGTTTTGGCTCATAATCACTGACGAAAACGCTGATGTGTGAATGAGGCATAATAGGAGCTAAAAGGTTAGTAGAGAAAGTGACTGGGTCTCAGACTGTACAGATGCAGCATTGGCACTGATTTAAGAAGGCTGTCTTTCTGCATTGTGAGAGATGGAGGGACAGGTGTAATATGAGCTAAAAGTGTACGAGGAAGTGACCAGTCTGCAACTTTTAACAGTTAGAGAGATGTTTCAGTCACAGCTATATATATATATCATAGGGGTTGTCTCATCTACTGATGATCTAATTGCTTCAGGTACCACGCGGGAAAACCCAGCACACACCATTATTGCCTAGATAGACCGCAGTTAGCCAGGCATTTCCCCTGTATCGCTCCCATGTACGTGAGCCATCTGCTAGCCTTGGTGGTTCTTAGATGTGCTCCATAGGGGGGAGGTGTCAAAATTCAGAGCTGAAGCCGGACAAGCCTCCATTTTCACCCAGGCTGCCCCTCTGACTTGAGCATCGGAGCAGTTCATGCTCCAATGCTCTCCTTTGCGCTGTGCTAAATCGTGCAGGGCAAAGGCTCTTTTGTTTACAATAACACACTGCCAGGCGGAGGCGTCCGCCCGGTGACTTCACCAGCTCTGATGGGCGAGCTTTAGTGCTGCCCTAGCCGTTTTATTGGCTAGAGCAGAGCTAAAGCCCGCCCATCAGTGCCAGGTGACATCACCGGGCTCCCTGAGCAGCCGGAAGAAGAGGCTTCAGCGCTCCTGCAAGGGACCCAGGACGAGAAAACGGGGCTTCAGAAATATGTGGAAAAGGTAGGACATGGATGTATGTTATGTGTATGTCTGTCTTGTACTAATGGAACAAAGTCCTCAATCCCGGACAACTCCTTTAACTTCAGCTGATGACGTCTTACTATGCTGGCACTAAGTAGTATAACATTGCCCCTGTGAATAACATTGCGAGTAAAGACATTAGACTAGAGAACCATCAGCACGTAGACATCAGAATCTATTAGTGACTCATGTAGAGAAAAATGTTGCCATTTATTTACAGAAGGATCGAGAATACTAACCAAAATAGATTATGAAAAAATCTGTATTGTCTGAACAATACGTAGAACGGACAGAACAATCCTGGCAAAGTGAAGTAGAGCCACTGTGCATCGCTGGAAGTAACAAATTCTTATAAAATTACTGGAGCCAAAGCAGAGTCTTGAAGTTTGCAGCTTCCATTGTGGATGGTTCATCATTCTCAACACAGTTGAGCAAAACAGGTGTCTGCTTCCTTGGCTGGACGGGCGACTGGCTCCGGGAAAGTGCTTTAATGCAGACCCTTTTTAACCCAACCTGAGGGCAGACATTTTTTAGGGGGTGCTGAACCAACAGCTTGTTAATTCACTAGATGCTCACAGGACAAATACTGCATAAACCATATCATTTTGCAATCACATATCCATATAGCGAAGATTTGGAGCTCTGTATCAGAAAACCAGAGAAGTATGAACACATTATCGGCACACGAGTTTGGTTCTATTTAGGTTAAGAAAACAAAATGCAGTCCAAAGTTAGACTTTCATCTTCCACAGGACACAACACAACATCTCTAGTTCCAGTCACAGGCTTGGTTCAGCATGGCTGTGTCCCCTCAGGTGACGGCTCTCCTTTGGGTCATGTTTCTCCTCAGAACATTGGCTTTACAGGTCCTCTCTTTGCAGAATCGGACTCCGGTTTCCAGTCTGGTTGAAAAAAGTGAATATTAAAGGTCCGTGCCCAGTTGGCAAAAACTCTTTTCTCCGTGATAAAGCGATGGTGGCTTCCTTTCCGTCCTCGTTCATGGGAGATGTACATGGTGCATTCGTCAGGTCCCAAAGGTTCATAGTAGTGGTAAGGTACTGACGTGTGGTTGGCAGCCCTGTGAAGAAAAAGGTAAGATTACTATAAAATGAATATGTTAACCATCTCATGAACAGTTAATAGTTAGGCTACGCAAAGATAGACCTAACCCTGGTTTTAGGAGAAGACGATGCCCACTAGATCTTAAAATTTGATTAGGTTCTGATTCGGCCGAAGTGCTCTGAAAAAGCGTCTCTCTGCTCCCGAGAATAGAATACGGTAAAATTTGGATTTGTTAGAATCAGAATTTATTTTAAAAATATTTGATTCAAATTTTCAATATTTTAAATCGATTTTCTAATTTCAGTTTATAAACCCCAATTGTGATGGGTTCCCTATAGATGACTTTTGGACTATGAAATGGGTCTCATTTAACAGGGAGGCGGAGCTAAACTGTTTCCAATGACAGGGTCAAATAACAGGGTCATTTGCCAGCCTTAATACCCCTGGTACTGGTGCTTTATGCTGGTGCGTATCCACCACCAGCGCCTAATAGCCTTAAAACCATGCCAGCTCCCTTGCCTAAGTAGATTTAGATCATTTTCTATGCCAAAAGCTGGCGTAGAAAATGATAAATTAGATGGGCCTGCCCTCTTCCCCACCTTTTTATTTTTTTTAATAAGTGGGTGGCAGGGGAAGAAGTTGCAGATTCGGCCGTAAATCCACTTTGTGACCGAATCTGCGACAGATATATACGTCAAAAAGTGGCGTATATCTAATCATGAATGACCCCCTAAGTGTGTATATATAGGTATAATATAGGTATTTTACTGTATGGCTGGGGCTACACAGTGATTTTAGCCACGACGAATGTTGGCGGTGTAGCAGTAAAGCCATCGAACAGAACGGGGTCGCTGCCACCACCACCCCAGAATTGAAAATAATCCTCCAGTGATGGATTTTTTGCAATTCTGGGGGTGGTGGCCACGCTGCTACCCCCTTCCGTTCAGTGGCTGCACTGCTACACGCCGATCTTTGGTTGTGCAACGGCTGTTGCAGCAGAATTGCAATGCATTGGTGCCTATGGATACGTTCGCCATAGCAGTTTTTTCTGGCCAGTACACCGAATGCGATTTAAAAAGACTTTAACTGTAATTCTTGGCAAAAAATTATATTTTTAAAGTGTAACTGTCTTTTTTTATTTTTTTTTGCCAATTTATTAGAGCTAGGCATATGTATACATAAGTTAGTCTGTCAATGATTGTCAAAAGATCTGTAATTACCTTATAATAACAGCTTTCATTAATGTCTCCTGTCCCTTTCCACTGCTCCCTTAGAAGACAGAGGGGCGGTCCTTCACACTGCATGCCTGCATTAGGCTTCAGAGTGAGGAGGCGTGTCTCTCAGTAATCCAATCTGATTGGCTGTCAGGGAGTTGCTGGCTACAGCAAGTGTGTATGGGAAGGTAAGGGAAAGCAGTTTTGTCCTCAGAGAACTGGCAGAGGAGCCATCGTGAGAAGGCCCTCATTGTAGAGGTTAAAATAGCCGTAACGAAGGGAAAAACTCAAGGAAAACAGTGGTATGTGAAGAAACTAAAGATTGCTTTATGCATAATGCTGCAGCAGCAGTAACATACGCTAAAATTCATTTTTTGATGGCGGTTACACTTTAAAGTTACTCCACTTTTTCCCACAAACAGGATAGGGGATAAGTGTCCGAGCTTTGGGGGTCTAACCACTGGGACAGCCGCAGATGATGAGTAGGGGGTGTCACCGGTCAGATGACCAGCAGTTGCATTTGTCCGTTGCTGCTCTATTCAAGTCTATGTGTCTGAGCCGGTTCAGAGCTGTGATTGGATACCATGGAAATAAAGGAAAGTTCTGACAACTCAGGTCCAAAGAAGGAATAAAGCACCATCCCTATGACTGTGGGAAAATGCGCCTTCATATCTTAACCTCACAGGAAACTACAGAGACAAGAATAATATTCTCTTTATATGTATATTTAAAACACAATCGATTTAATTTCCTCGGGGATTTAAGATATATTGATGTACACGCCTCTGAAAGACGGACTGCCGAACTGTATAATAATATTGAGCCGTAATCATAATCTGGAACCTAAAAATTTACATCCTGAATCAATATCTGGAGCAAGTGATGAATATACAGCCAGCGAGGCATATAGCAGAATATTAAGACAGAACCAGAGTCTCTTCGCACACGAGATCCGAGAACGGAATTTTAATGAGGAAACGTATGCAGAACATCTGTCTGCGCCCCTCATAACCCATTCACCATATTCAATACAAGTGTGCAGTCAGTTCTAGTAGAAAAAAAAGAAGAAATGTAAACCAATTGTCAATTACACAGAATGGATCAAGCAGAAATGTTCATACGGTCACAACTAGTGCTACAGAAGGGGAGGGGCTAGCAGTAGGTATTCCAGCTGCTAGTACTACAGAAGGGGCGGGGCTAGCAGTAGGTATTCCAGCCAGAAGGGGAGGGGCTAGTGGTGAGCCAGCTGCTAGTGCAGCCAGAAGGGCAGGGGCTAGTAGTAAGTATTACAGCGGCTAGTGCAGGCAGAAGAGGAGGGGCTAATGGTAGGAACCCCAGCGGCTAGTGCAGGCAGAAGAGGAGGGGCTAATGGTAGGAACCCCAGCGGCTAGTGCAGGCAGATGGGGTTTGTTAGCATGTAATACATTTACCCTGCAGTAGGAGCTACAAGGAAAATGTATGCTCAGCTACAGCTTCCCTTGGGTGAGCACAGTTGATTGAAAACTTTCTGAAGCAGGACCACTAGGGAACATTTTCCATGTAAAAGGGGGATTTCTAAACCTATTAAGAACATGGTCAAGTTTGGTACTTAAGGGGATTGTTTTCTCCCTGAGGACCTCTAATGCTAATGCAGACACCCCTCCCCCCAGCATGGCCAGACCTGCGGTGGGAATCATACTTATCCGATTCCTGCTGGGATCCATCACTTTCCTTCAGGCACTGCAGTTCTTGGGTCTCCAAGTGTTAGAATCCGGTTAGACGCAAGTCACCTGGTTGCAGCAGTCACACGTGTAACGTCACTGAGTCGTATGATGCATGGTTGACACATCACTGCAGAAAGACCTGAGAACTGTGGCGCCCAAGGGGAAGTAATGGAGCCAGAGCCTTGTGGACAGGATAGGGTAAATATGATTCCCACTGTGGGTCTGGCCAGCTGTCCCCAGGGGTGAACAACCCCTTTAACTCATCTTTTTTTGTTTTTGTTTTTTGATCTTCACATTTCAAAAGCCAGAACTTTTTTTTTGTTTTTTCATCGACAAAGATGTAGGAGGGTTTGTTTTATGCAGGGCAAGTTCTATTTATTAATTACACCATTTTTGGGGAACATCAGGTTGACTTGTGCAACTGTAAAAAGATTTTAGGAGACAGTACAAAAAAACAATGCAATCCTGCCATTGTTTTTAAGGTTTTATTTTTACAGTGTTCTCTGAGCAGTACTAACGGCATTCCAGCTTTATTCTGCTGGGTCAGTATGATCATGGAGATGCCAAATTTAGTTTTTATTTTACCATAAAAAAAAAAAAAAGGCTTGCTGTGTCTCCCTATTCTGTCACCCATTACTTTTTTTTTTGCCGCCATGTGATGGCTCAGACCCGTGGACGTAAGCATACTTGCCTGCTTTGCGGTGCTTGCTCCCAGGCCCTGTGCTTTCTGGCCTCTTCTGCTCCGCTCGGGTCCCTGGATGTAAACTTCCAGTTTGACACTGCTGCAGCCAATCGTTGGCCACAGCGGTGACTACTGTAGCTCCCTTTGCGTCATCTCAAATGGTCATGAGCATAACACTACTGCAGCGGCAAACTCGAAGTTTACTTCCAAGGACCCGAGCTGAGCAGACGGGACCGGGAGCCACCATCGGAAAGCAGGTATGTTTCCCTTCGCAGGTCTGCCCAAGGAGGGTGGGGGTGGCATTAACCCCTTTAAGATGTACTTGGCTAAGTCCATGGAGTGGTGGTCATGCATTCACACTACCACTCCTTTCATATGAGGAACTTTGGAACTCCTGTCCTCGGGATCCTGTGGCTAAGTGATAAATGTTCTTTATAGGAAAACCCCTTTAAAGGTCCTTTTTGGCTCCATCCTTTGACGAGTTAAATTAGTGAAAAACAGAATTACATCCCAGTCTACGGGTTGTCTATACTCTACACACTGGGGCCTGTCCTAGACAAAAGTTCAATGACGTCTGCTGTCCACGCCATGAAGATGTATTGCAGGATGCATTAAATCTTCAGCTCTCCCTTCGCCTCTCGTCCACTGGTTCATTGACTTCATAACATTACTTCCAATACCTTTGAGACGTCCTTCGTATGAACAGATAAGATACCCACTTAGTTCCATGGCAGTGATTAGACTGAATTGGTTCTCTCCTAATGAATACTTATGGTTGACAACCATTAAAGTGTTCTAATCCTAGCGAGGCGGCATCCTGAATAAGGATTAATACAGAGATCATGATGGCTCGCAACGCCGCCGGACAACGATTACACCGCCTTCAGTCGATGGCAAACCAATCTCTGTTAACACACGATGCATGTTATGTAGGAAATGGAAGTGTGTATTTAGCCCCTGATATAATGACTGGCTGCAGAGTGTAATAAGTAATATATTGATTGAGTCGTTTTTGATAAATGTCATTTCAAGCCTGCGCCTGGCTGCTGAAACGATGGCGTAAAATGAAAATATAAGGATCAAAGAGAAGAGGCCAAGAGGCACAAATCTGATTGAAGTCCAAGTTCTTCATTGTGGCAACCGAAATCTTTCATCTTCCTTGCTTTGGTCAAGGTCATCTATGAACACACTGGAGGTTTTACCCTGTATGCGGGTATTGGAGCTGCTGATTTTATGTTGTTTTTACACTTCTTTTTATTACAGTTTGGATTTTTTTTTTTATAATAAAAGAACAACATAAAAAAGCTGTAAAAGTCTAGCAGCTACAGAGTATCAAGCAACACAGAATAGGTTGATTCTTAGTGGGGTGTTCCAGCCAATCATTTTTTTTAAAGGCCCATTTTTTCCCACCACTCCCAGGGTCCTCGCAGGTCTCTCTTGACACATAAGGTCACTGCCGTGGCCTGTGATTGGCTGAATGGATATTTCCTGTGTGTTGAGAGAGAACAGGAAGCAGGGATCCTGGGGAGCGCCACAGTCAGAGTGGGGAAGGATCGGTGGAGATTGATTCTATTTTTATTTTTTTTTTGCATAAAAATAAATGACAGACAACTCTCATATCTATTTTAAAGGGGTTTTCCATGAGTTTTTTTTTTTTTTTTTTTTTTTTTAACTGATGACCCTCAGGATAGGTCATCAGTAGGGATAAGCAAATCGACTTCAGATGAAACATCTGAAGTCAATTCCCATAAAACTTTGTTTTAATACTGTACAGAGCGAGCCCCCCATACAGTATTAGAATGTATTGGCTCTGATGAGCCGAAGTTATTAATTTGTGAAGTCTCGTAAGGCTTCACATAACTTCAGAAATTGATTTAAACTGTAAAAAAAAACATTTCCAGAACTCTGGTTCGGTTCCAAGTGGTACCTTTTTTTTTACAGTAGAAATCAATTTCTGAAGTTATTATGCGAAGTCTCGCGAGACTTCGCAAAGTAATAACTTCGCTCCGTACAGTATTGAAACAAAGTTTTATGGGAATTGACTTTGGATCTTTCATCCGAAGTCGATTCGCTCATCTCTAGTCATCAGTATATTATCGATGGCGGTCTGACACCTGGGACCCCCGCCAATCAGCTGTTTGAGAAGGCAGCGGCGTGCACAGTAGCGATGCGGCACACAAGCGCAGCGCCGTACATTGAATAGTGGATGTGCTCGGTATTGCAATCTCAGCCCTATTCACTTTAATGGAACTGAGCTGCGCCTAGGCTACGTGACCGATGAATGGTGGCCTAGAAAGAGGTTACAGTGCTTACTGGGCTCGTCAAACAGCTGATCGGCAGTGGGCCCAGGAGTCGGACTCCCACTGATGTGATATTGATGACCTATCCTGAGGACAGACCATCAATATCAGAATCTCTGAAAACCTCTTTAAAAGTTACCTCCACACAGGCTGTATTATTTTACGATGCTAGAATTTTTCCTCTATTATAATTATCATAATTATAATTCACTCCAGAATTCTTGCTTCAAAAAGTTCTAAAAATAGGCGTATTTATACAAAAAAAATTGACAAAAAATGAATTTTTACACCCCTTTAATTATTAAAAAAAAGTGGGTGCAAAACTGGTTGCTATTGGCCTGTCAAAGTGATTTAAGACACATTTATCAGCTGCAACTTTAAAAAATAAAAAAAAATTGGAAAAATGTTTGCCATCTTACTCCAGTAAAGGGGTGATGTAGAAAAATAAAATGGTAATATCTCAAGACAGAAGTGTTAGAATAAAAGATGCACCAAATGTATTAAACCGTGCACATTTGATAAATTTGGTGCAAATTAAAACAATGCAAAACTGACTTTAAAAATTCCCCTCGGAATAACCCCCCCCCCCCCCCCCCATGGGATTCCAGGAGACTAGAGGCTTACCTGCAGAAATCTGGAGGCACCATCCCGTACACATTGATTGTATCGCAGAGTTCTAATGCAATGGACATGGTGAACCATCCCGTGCTGAGCCAAGTGTTGGAAACTTTCCTGCAAGAAAAAAGCGAAAAAAACTCTGAAAATACATGTATGAGCTAAAAAAAATCTGTATATAAACCCTATCAGCACATATCACTGCTACAGGGCGGACATAAGGCTTGGTCAGCCCTTGGCATTGAAACGCGTTGTGTGACAGCAAGTACAATGCACTTGAGGTACAGTAGCGCTGGCAAAAGATTTACTCATTTTGAAGCCACCGCATGTATGTATGGTATCCTTATGTGCATGCTATAAGTACGTCAGCCAAGTGGGGCGCAAGCAAACAAAATATCTGTCATGTCGCAATTAGAGCAATTTGCATTATTTTGGCAGACACTATTGATAAATATCACTCAATAGTTTAATTATAATGTGTTCAGATCCATAATAATGCTATAATCACAAGTGGCCATTGAACTCACTACTGCCTCCTATGCCTGTTCTCATGAAGAAACGGTGGAAGAAGAATAAAAAACTGACAACTGTCCGTATTGTTTGTATAACGGAACACTAGTACCGGACATTTCTATCATGAGCCTGTCTCCCATAGATAATCTGTTCCCATATGGTTTATTAGGACATGTCTACCTAAAAGGGGCAGACACAGAAATCAGAGGGCCACGCAGCAAAGCACAGAATGGACCACAATTCTTACTAATGTGCTACCTCAATTTTGACCTGATTTCAGAATGTAACGGCAAGTTCAGTTTTTCTGACTTGATAAATGATATAATTCTGTCTGCAGCCACCACTAGGGGGAGCTAAATACATATAGATTTATGTAATTGGTAGCAGCATAAATCTATTTGCAGCTGAATTTTGGTAACGGCTATCATAGTGTCAAAGCAAGAATATGCAGCGATTTGGTGCTTTATTCCAGAGGAAAAAGGACCTTTTACCGATATGCAAATGAGCAGTTAAGAGCACTGAGGGGGGGCCCAAGCCACCCTGTGCACCACTGCTCCTCCTCGTTCCTCTGCCAGCTTCTCCCTCTAGTTGATGGACAGGACCAGCTTCCTGCATAGTCATATCTCCTGGCCAAGTCAGTGAAGGAGTAGAAGGGTCTGGCAGGAGCAAGGGTGCACAGAGTGGTTTGTGACAGCCCTCGTTGCACTTGACAGCTTCTAATTTGCATATGGATTAAAAGTACCTTTTCTCTGGAATGAAGCATCGGATCGCTAAGGGAAGGGTATCATTACGTTGGATAAATGTGAACTCATACTGGCCTTACTGGAGTCCGCTACGTCACATTTGCAGTAACAGAAGTGAAGTGCCACTGCGATAGAGACACCGAATTCTGAAGATAGAACCCCTTTATTCTGGAAATCATTGGTAGTCCAGGATCACAGACTGCACCAGCATGAACTTCTCTCATATAGCGGAAGGGGTGCACCACCAATGAGGCCAGATGAGGCGACCGCCTCAGGCAGCACCAGATAGCAAGAGGGGGCAGCGGAAGGGCCATGGGCAATGAGCGCTTTCATTGTGGCAAAGGGGTTAGGTTAAGAAATTGGCATGGGGGGGGGGGGGTGCTGTTTCAGTTTTCGCCTCAGGCAGCAGAAAGGCTAGGTGCACCCTGGGTATCGGCGACGGGTCAGAACATTATTTTCACCTTCCATTGCTTGCACTTCAAGGCAAGCTACTTTATAATACACAGGTGTTATTTCTCATTTTCTCCTGTGGAGAATGTCTTGGTTCCAGCATCACGACCTGAAATTACAGAATTTCTACAGCAGCCGCAGGGCCCCTCAGACCAGCGCTGATGGTTCGATGCCAATTCTTACCTCTAATGATATTAAACCTCCGCACGCAAGCCACCTCGGTCCCATCGCTCCCCAAATTACAGGGGTACAGAGAAAGAGACCAAGTTCAGAAGAAAACCCCATATTAGCTAATGGTCTGAACACTGTAATTACTCAGTATGCAAGGAATTTTTTCCACATTAGTATCTATAGCCGAGAAAATGACTTTTTTACATCACGCTGGGCTAGAACATAACAAATACCACCCATTTGGAGTGAGTGTGGAGCTTTTCAGGCGGCTGAGTTCTGTAGTTCTATGGCTTCCTTACTTCCACTATGAAGTCATTCCGCCCTAATAGAAAATCTGCATTAGGGTCTGTTTCAGGCTCCTGCATAGTGTTCATCTACACAGTTACGCTCCTGGCCACCCGCTGCGCAGGGATCTATAGCGCAGCCCCATTCATTTGAAGAAAGGTGGTCAAGAAGGTCTCTATGCAAGGAGTAAACCAAGGGGTGCACCACCAGTGAGGCGATCACAGCAAGAGGGGGGCAGCAGAAGGGCCATGGGCAATGAGCGCTTTCATTGTGGCAAAAGGGTTAGGTTAATAAATTTGCATTGGGGAAGGGGGGGGGGGCGTTTTAGTTTTCATCTCAGGCAGCAAAAAAGGCTAGGTGCGCCCCTGAGTAAACCCAAGGGGAGAAGTCCCTTAATTTTAGTGATCGGTAGGGGTCTCAGAGGTTGGGCCCCCACCCATCATAATTTTACAGAATATGCTTGTATCCTTTTAACATCATGGTGTATCATTTTCTTGTTAAAAGGGTATTTTCATCCGGTCAATATGACATATCAATATGATATTTCATAAATGGCTGATAGGAGCGGCTCTCAGAGGTGGGACCTGCACCAATCTCCAGAAGGATGCCTGCAAGTGAACGGAGAGCATGTGTCACAGGTAATGGGGAAGGGGAAAACACCAGATAACACACAGAAGGAAATAGACTGGAGTCTAGACCTCAAAGCTAAGGAATCCCAAGACCTCTCCCTGACTCCTACCAATATGAGTAGACTCTAAAAAGGTATAAATACTCCTACACAGGAACATTAGCCCTGAAGACCCTGGAAATCCCTAGGAGTGGTGGCAGGGAATGAGACTACTGGTTTCTTCCCAGATGAAGGAAAGGAACCAGCGTCTCACTGAGGCCTAGAAAACAACAAACACAAGTGAACAACAAAATGCACTTAGCTTGAAGAAGAATGGAGGAGCAGGAGATCCAAAGGAACAACACACCAGCTCAACCAACTCCAGCAGGAAATATCAACTGCATGGTAAGCAGTTAGAGTCAGAACTAAATAGAGCCTCAGTAATGACCACAAGCTGCACCTGATAAGAGGTGTGGTCATTACCAAACAACACTGCAAGGAGAAAACAGAGACTGTCAGATACGCTCACGTGCCGCCAGTCTCTCAGATCCTCTCATCTCTGTCATGGGAGGGACTGTGACAGTATGCCGCTCGTATGCAAAGTCCTCACCATTCACTACTATGGCCAAACAAGCGGATGTGTTCAAATTCCCTGCAGCACCCCCGCAGGTGAAATTATGCACTGCAAGGTGCCGATAGATATCAATACACTGTTATGTGTGGACATGCTGGGTCCTCCAGGGCAAGAGATGTTCTTTGTAACTGCATGATCGGGAGACTCCTCTCTGTTTAAGGGGTTATCCGATTCTTTGTAAATGATTACCTATCCTCTGGATACGTCATCAGCATCTAGTCCGACACCAAGGACCCCTGCCGATCAGCTGTTTGAGAACGCCTTGGTGCTCCTGTGAGAGCCTAAACCTTCCTGGTGCTTACCCTAGGCCACTGACTGCATCATGACTATCAGTCATATGGCCTAGGCACAACTCAGCCCTATTCAAGTTAATGGGCTCAATTCGACCTAGGCCACATGACAGATGGTCGTGACATCAATGGCCTATGGTAAGCATCAAGAAGGCTCTGGCACTCTGCTTTCTCAAAGAGCTGGCCGGTGGAAGTCCTGGATAACTGATATAAACGTTTCCTAAAAGAGACAGCCCTTTATATGACTCCCTTAGATCCCCTTCCATATAATAAATCCAAATGAAATGAAATGATAGAGATATAATATAGTAGCGCCGATCACACTGCAACGTCACGTTATTTCCTGAGCTGCAATACCAGACATAGCCTATAGGCAAGAGTGGCGCTGTTCTCTCAAAGCTCACACAACTACTGGATCAGTAAATGCTTAAAAATTCCTTTGTTAGTCCTGAACCTGGCAAATGTAGTGTTTTATTGGGGGACCCATTTTTTGGGGGGGCGCATCTTTACGTTTAATTGATGTTCATCTAATGCCCCTTATACACATGTGCATCTACAGAAACTGCAGTGTGCAGCATCTTTTGATTTCTGCCTCTTCTTCCCCAGGTCAGGCCTAACATGAGTATAAATATTAAAGGCCATTGATTTATTGACTGCGGAGCTTGGAGTTTGCATACATTGTGGGACTAAGGAGATCATAAAGAGTCAATGTCAGCAGCAGACATCATCATAAGCCGTGACAAGTACAGCTTTTGTCATTGGCTTGGAAAACGTCCTCTTTATGAGGAACATTGTGCCGTGCCGCCTTAAATGCCTTAGATCTAAATTTCGTCCCTCTCCTCCTTGTTTATTATATCGGCGCCATGTTTCCTCTCTTTCTAATCAGTCGTACGTCAGAGTTGACAACCGTAGCACTCAACTGAATCAGTCATCTGTATGACTCAACCAGAATGCTTTATAGGGTGGCACGAAAATATCAGATCGCCTTAAAAGACAGTCAATGTTGTTTCGTACACGGTCCTTTTAAAAAAAAAAAAAATATGCTACGTAGTGTCAGGTGCAGAGCATTCTTGTCTGCTTCACGCTGCTCTACTCATGAGACTTGCGCATGCGTTCTTGTCTGCTTCACACTGCTCTGCTCGTGAGTCAAGCGCATGCATTCTTGTCTGCTTCACACTGCTCTGCTCGTGAGTCAAGCACATGCATTCTTGTCTGCTTCACACTGCTCTGCTTGTGAGACATGCACATGTGTTCTTGTCTGCTTCACACTGCTCTGCTCGTGAGTCAAGCGCATGCATTCTTGTCTGCTTCACACTGCTCTGCTTGTGAGACATGCACATGTATTCTTGTCTGCTTCACACTGCTCTGCTTGTGAGTCAAGCGCATGCGTTCTTGTCTGCTTCACACCGCTCTGCTTGTGAGTCAAGCACATGCATTCTTGTCTGCTTCACACTGCTCTGCTTGTGAGTCAAGCGCATGCATTCTTGTCTGCTTCACACTGCTCTGCTTGTGAGACATGCACATGTATTCTTGTCTGCTTCACACTGCTCTGCTTGTGAGTCAAGCGCATGCGTTCTTGTCTGTCTCACACTGCTCTGCTTGTGAGACATGCGCATGCATTCTTGTCTGCTTCACACTGCTCTGCTTGTGAGACATGCACATGCATTCTTGTCTGCTTCACACTGCTCTGCTTGTGAGACATGCACATGCATTCTTGTCTGCTTCACACTGCTTTGCTCGTTAGTCAAGCGCATGTATTCTTGTCTGCTTCACACTGCTCTGCTTGTGAGACATGCACATGCATTCTTGTCTGCTTCACACTGCTTTGCTCGTTAGTCAAGCGCATGTATTCTTGTCTGCTTCACGCTGCTCTACTCATGAGACATGCGCATGCATTCTTGTCTGCTTCACACTGCTCTACTCGTGAGTCAAGCACATGCATTCTTGTCTGTCTCACACTGCTCTGCTTGTGAGACATGCGCATGCATTCTTGTCTGCTTCACACTGCTCTGCTTGTGAGACATGCGCATGCATTCTTGTCTGCTTCACACTGCTCTGCTTGTGAGACATGCACATGTATTCTTGTCTGCTTCACACTGCTCTGCTCGTGAGACATGCACATGTATTCTTGTCTGCTTCACACTGCTCTGCTTGTGAGACATGCACATGCATTCTTGTCTGTCTCACACTGCTCTGCTTGTGAGACATGCGCATGCATTCTTGTCTGTCTCACACTGCTCTGCTTGTGAGACATGCACATGTATTCTTGTCTGCTTCACACTGCTCTGCTTGTGAGACATGCACATGTATTCTTGTCTGCTTCACACTGCTCTGCTCGTGAGCCGTATATATGCCTATGCACCGGCTCCCAGCTTCTTATAGGGCCAGTGCTAACTACCTCACTGCAACCATTGGGCTTCATAGTAATGGTCCTTCCCACATCACTCTGGGCCTGAGTAGCACAGGTGTGCGCTTGTTCTAGCTCCTTACGGTTTCTACGTAGCTTGTATTCCTGACCTAGTTCTCATATCTGCTACCTGTCTTGGCCTACGTTTATGACTGATCTCTTCCTAATTTGACCCTTTCTTTTCTATTTGTAAGTAGAGGACATAAATAGTTCTCCTCCAATGTTTTAAACATGACCTGAATATCTGATACCCAGGACAGGTCTGTTTGGGCTTTTTGAACCTCATCAGCTCAGAGATGGGATCTACTGCCTCATGTGAACATGGACCCTGGTTAAAGGGGTTGTTTGCTTTAGAGAACCTGATCAGAGAATCAGCTGTAAACCTTGGAGGTAGTGTTTAAGTTCTCTGCGGCGCCTACACGCCTAAGTACTACACTGATCTCATTGAATGCGATGGAATGTCCATGTAATGCATGGTCATGTGTGGTCCTCCAAAGTGACAGACGCTCTTTGTAGCTAATAGATAAGAGCCCAGAATGGAGTATTTTAATTAAAATTAGTTTTCTAAACTTCAAAGTCCTTTTAAGGGGGAATCCGAAAGTTAGAAGTGTACAGCTGGAGCTCAGGGCAATCATCAGGTTCATAAAGTGCCCATCTAGCACCACCAATAAGTAACACTTAAAGGGGTTGTCCCATTAATACAACATAACCCCGATCCATAGGATAGGGAATGAGCGTCTGGTCGGCTTGGGGGTCCGATGAGTGAGGTCCCGCCAATAATGAGAACAAAGGCCCATGCTTCCCATTTGCTATTTATTTCAACTCTATGGGACGAAGATAGCTGAACCTGTGTATTCGACTATCTCCTGCAGCCCCACAGAGCAGCAGTGTGCATACAAGACAGCCACTCCATTCATATGGGGGAGCACAGGTCCCAGATCTCTTGATCAGTGGTTGAACCCCCCCTGACACCCATCACCTCTCCCCTATAAGTAATCTTGATGGGAGAACCCCTTTAACCTAAGCAACATGGCACATGCCTTAGCGCGTCTTCCCCTTTAATAGTTTCCCATCCATCCATCTCCATTTGGGATCCATAATTAAAATGCTGTCGTGTGAACTCTCCTCGAATAGTAATGAAAGTCGAGACAGAATGTAAAATAAAAAACAGGAATGAAAATCTGCGCTTCATGGTTAGCGATGGGTGAAGAGCTGCGACACGGTTCAGATCATTCGCACGTTGCGTCGTTCTGTTGCTCGTTATCCACCTATCTGACAAGAAAAATTCTTCTCGAATAACCAACGTTGTAGAGTAAAATGTCATCATTTACAGGAACGGGTCTGCTCCTCGGCCATTGCTTTCCTTAGGAGATTAATTAACCCTCTGATCTCTTCGCACTCTTCGTTGGAAAGTAGACGCTGTGAGTTCTAGGATCATCAACATCTTAAAGAAATCGCCCATGATTTGAAGAACAAAAAACAGCGCCGCTTCTGTCCCCAGGTTATCTATGGAATATCAGCTTAGCCCCATTCAAGTCAATGGAGATGAGCTGCAGTACCAGAGACAACCTGTGGACAGGAGTGGCACTGTTTTTCAAAGAAAGCAGCCATGTTTTCTCTAATTCTTTTAAAGGAGTTTGCTGGGATGCCAATAGACTTACCTTTAATTAAGAAGAGTACTTATGATAGAAGCAGGCCACGGTACTGCTACATGGCCAGAGATGATAGGGGGCCTGGTGCCGAGCTTCTTTTTTTACATGAATACATGGCATTTTTCACCAGAGGGAGTTCAGAGCAAACAGATTTTACAGCTGCCATTGAGTTCAATGGTCTAAGAGACCATTCACATGAACGTATTTTGGGTCTGCAATCCAAACAGCATTTTTTGCGGATCAGATGTAGACCCATTTATTTCAATGGGGCCGCAAGGGCTGCACACAGCACGCCATGTTCTATCCACATCCGTATGTCCATTCCGCGGCCCCGCAAAAAAGATGGGACACATCCTATTCTTGTTCGTTTTGTAGGCAAGAATAGGCATTTCTAAAATAGGGCGGGACATGCTGATCCGCAAAATGCAGAACACACACGGCCAGTATCTGTGTTTTGTAGACCGCAAAACCGATATGGTCGCGTGAATGTCCCCTTATACTGAGGTACGTGCTGACATTACTTTTAAGACAACCCGTTAGGCCTTCTATGGAGCTGGCCCTGGAGTATTTGTAGCAGAGTTTGCAAAATTATATTATCAATGCCACAATAAAAAGGAATATTTTATTTCATTGAATTACATATATATACAGTAC
The DNA here is from genome assembly GCF_014858855.1 of Bufo gargarizans. Lineage (NCBI taxonomy): Eukaryota > Metazoa > Chordata > Amphibia > Anura > Bufonidae > Bufo > Bufo gargarizans. The sequence goes on from NC_058086.1 coordinate 39,218,646, forward strand.
AGACCAAAAGTTTGCACACACCTTCGCATTCAAAGAGTTTTCTTTATTTTCATGACTATGAAAATTGTAGATTCACACTGAAGGCATCAAAACTATGAATTAACACATGTGGAATTATATACATAACAAAAAAGTGTGAAACAACTGAAAATATGTCATATTCTAGGTTCTTCAAAGTAGCCACATTTGCTTTGATTACTGCTTTGCACACTCTTGGCATTCTCTTGATGAGCTTCCAGAGGTAGTCACCTGAAATGGTTTTCACTTCACAGGTGTGCCCTGTCAGGTTTAATAAGTGGGATTACTTGCCTTATAAATGGGGTTGGGACCATCAGTTGCGTTGTGGAGAAGTCAGGTGGATACACAGAGTCACCTCTGCTGCGGAGGAGAAGTTCATCCGAGTCACCAGCCTCAGAAATCGCAGGTTAACAGCAGCTCAGATTAGAGACCAGGTCAATGCCACACAGAGTTCTAGCAGCAGACACATCTCTAGAACAACTGTTAAGAGGAGACTGTGTGAATCAGGCCTTAATGGTAGAATATCTGCTAGGAAACCACTGCTAAGGACAGGCAACAAGCAGAAGAGACTTGTTTGGGCTAAAGAACACAAGGAATGGACATTAGACCAGTGGAAATCTGTGCTTTGGTCTGATGAGTCCAAATTTAAGATCTTTGGTTCCAACCACCGTGTCTTTGTGCGACGCAGAAAAGGTGAACGGATGGACTCTACATGCCTGGTTCCCACCGTGAAGCATGGAGGAGGAGGTGTGATGGTGTTGGGGTGCTTTGCTGGTGACACTGTTGGGGATTTATTCAAAATTGAAGGCATACTGAACCAGCATGGCTACCACAGCATCTTGCAGCTGCATGCTATTCCATCCGGTTTACGTTTAGTTGGACCATCATTTATTTTTCAACAGGACAATGACCCCAAACACACCTCCAGGCTGTGTAAGGGCTATTTGACCATGAAGGAGAGTGATGGGGTGCTGTGCCAGATGACCTGGCCTCCACAGTCACCGGACCTGAACCCAATCGAGATGGTTTGGGGTGAGCTGGAGCGCAGAGTAAAGGTAAAAAGGGCCAACAAGTGCTAAGCATCTCTGGGAACTCCTTCAAGACTGTTGGAAGACCATTTCAGGTGACTACCTCTGGAAGCTCATCAAGAGAATGCCAAGAGTGTGCAAAGCAGTAATCAAAGCAAAAGGTGGCTACTTTGAAGAACATAGAATATGACATATTTTTCAGTTGTTTCACACTTTTTTGTTATGTATATAATTCCACATGTGTTAATTCATAGTTTTGATGCCTTCAGTGTGAATCTACAATTTTCATAGTCATGAAAATAAAGAAAACTCTTTGAATGAGAAGGTGTGTCCAGACTTTTGGTCTGTACTGTATATATTATATTTTTTGTTTTTAATGTCCTACCTGTCTTTTCCCGTCTCCTTCTTGAAGAGTTCATCAAACTGCAGCATCTTGTGCCGGGTAATTATGTGCACTTTTAATCGAGGTAGTATCTTGTTTATGAGCTGCAGGTTGTTGTAGACTAACCCTTTGCCGTCCCTCCTCATGTAGCTGCTGGGCCCCCAAAAAATGAAGACGGTGCCTTGGCTCATGTTGAGGAGCTCGTTGCGGCTTCGGAGTATCCGCTGTATGCTGGAGTGCGCGATCACTCGCAGGCTGGTCTTGTTGCCGACATCCTGTCCGTGGCCCCGTGTGGGAGCATCGTTCATACGTATCACGCACTCCGTCTGGTCAATCTTATTACCCAGTTTACTGCCCAGCAGGTGTCCCGAACTGGTGACTAGCGCACAACTCTTGCAGTGCATTTTCAGAGGCTGTGGAGAAGAAATGTTTGCAGCAGTGAAAACATATAGCAGACCGTAAAAATCACAGAGTGAGCCGTCATATTTCACAGCTTGAAAACGGCTCTTTATATTCTCTTAAACAGAAGAGGGTCCCTAAAGGCAGTTTCACAAAAAGGCGTTTGGGAGGCAGGTTAAGACTCGGAAAATACACGGACCTGATTAGAGATAGGTTTGAATAATAATCTGCTCTGGACAAAATCTCCATAAGACTAAAAGTGAACGGAACATGTATCTCCAGTGGACTCAGCATCAGAGATATTGGTGGCAAACACTAGGGGGAGCTCATGGACCAAAAGGGGACATGATGCTGAGACGGGTCCCATTGCATCAGGATGGTATTTAGAATTCAAAAGTGCCAAATTGCCAACGAAGAGGCTGGTAATAGCTAAGGACAAAGCAAGGTCCTTCAAGTCTTTGGGCTTTTCAGATTCTTCATTTTCCAAAAGAGCGCTGAAAAATGAAAAGGTGGAATCTGATGGGCAATAAAGCCAATTTTTCTTTACCCCAGTTTTGATAAACCTACCAATTCAGCTCTAACAGAGAAGCTCAAGTGTATGTTTCAAATCGTGAATTGGAAAAAATTAGAGAATGAATTGGCTTATGCAGGCTAAGTGAATAAATATTTACTAAGTGTGATTAAATATAAGATAACACAGACAAATCACATAATGAATAATAAAAATGCAATATGGGGTGGGACTCCGTCGATCATGCTATTACACATGGCTGTCTACCACAATAACACATGACAGACACCCCGGGGTGTACAAGAGATAGGGCAAATCAATACTTACATTGAACCTAGGATGAAGTTCTAGGTGGAGTCCCCCAAATGTATGTGTGTCACAAAGTTTAAACCTTTTCGCCCCTCCTTCAGTGTGCAGCACGCATGTCGCTGAGATCACTCAGGAATGTGGTCTTAACACAGTGGGGGATGGGTACTACATTACAAGGCACACCATTACACAGAATGATAATAAAAGGGAACAGAATTAAAGGGACAGAACAGATTTTAAAAATACTCTTACAATATAGTGCAAGAGATATTTTATATTTAGCTTTTTTTTTTTTATCCTGCTATCGCCTTTTAAAATAAATTGCATGAATTTGTATATTATTAGTATATTCACAGAGAAAAAAAGGAAAGCTGCAGCAGAGAACCTCATGCTGTGAGAGGGGAGGAGGTAAGCCTGATACAATACCGCAGCCTCTGTTTGAGGCTGCATGAGGGGAGGGGGAGCAGCAGGGGGATATCTGATCGGTTAGAGCCCAGATCGTTGCTCCTGAAGGGCCACGCCCACTCAGCACAAAACTACAAATTTCTTTTAAAAAGTACAGGTTAGATAAAACGTTGCTGGAAACACTGCATCTCACACATATCTACTGGTGCCCGAGGTATTGCTCAGCCTTTGCAGGCAGTTGGGTGAGGATCCAGGATCTGCCCCCAGCTCAGTTAGTGAGTCTAGACTGCAGAGTTCAGAGAGAGAGAGAGAGAGAGAGAGAAAGCTGTTACCTCATGCCTCCTTAGGCCCAGAAAGTTTCAGAGACTAACAGATCTCTGCAAGTTCCACAGAAGGAGAGAAAGAGAAGAAGAGACACAGAGGGAAATAAAGGAGAACTTTGAATTTTTATTGCCAAGCATAGAAGCTAGCAAGGTAACCTACTACTACAGCCACTCAGACTTTGCTGCTGTGAGGGATACCAGTAAGACACCCTTCATACCTGGCCAGACGTGCCTTCAAAATTATGCATCCCAAAAGCATGTATCACGAGTACTATTGCCCACTATAGATTCTACTGCGAGAAACTTTAGCAAGGTAGTGTGCAAAGAGGATCATAACTCCCGTCCTAAATCCATACATCATTATCTGAGATAGAATTGCATGGTTGGAACGGTGTCTGCTATAACTGGATGTACTACAACTCCCATTTTGTACTTGTGTCAAGAGACAAATTTATTCTTCTACCTATGGCCTGGTTACTGACTCCTAGACCATACGCTGGCCACTGCACACGGCCTGCCTTGCCCCCATATGAACACTTAATATCACAGGCACCCTGACTACCATCAGGCAGGAGCCCCAGATCCAGGGTATGCCCCAGGGGAAGAAAAGGTGCTCCCTCCTTCCACTGCATGGCCCTAGCGAGCAACGGTGTGTGGAAAGCCACTGTGATTGACTGTTAGCGCTAGAGCCACTAATACTCCCATCCTCCTCCCGGGCCGCTGCACATACATCATTGATTTTTGAACTCAAAGGCTCTGATGTCACTTCCTACTCCGAGTCAGTTTTGTACCCTAAAAACACAAAATGATGGGTCTCTTGGAATAAGCTGAAAAACTGTGACTATGTGTTTCCTTGCCTTCTGTTTCCTGGACAGGAAGTAGCTGTCTGATAGCAAACCCTGTCGGCCATATTGGCTCTCATGGAGCTAATTTCTCTGTCACCCGGTTCCCTCCCTCTCTTAGACCTTCCTGACAGTCAATCACAAGGAGGATTCTTCCCACTCCTCTCCCTGTGCACAGATATGATCGATTGTGAAACATAATCTGGAATTTGTCCGTCACTTGTCATATAGGACGAGGGCTTCACTGACCACAAGTCACATTAAATCTACAGGCCTCATATCGTCTGTATATCTCATGCCCTGACACCCCTCACCTACATGTCAACCGGCGTTTCCTGATAAGTTGTCAACAATTTTCCGATGTGTTCTTAATTCTTAGCGGAACACATGCCAAAAATAATCAGAATTTAATAAAAAGCCGAGAAGTTCCATAAATCTGCAGAGAGCTCGATTACACACAGCGTCTCGGCTCTCACAAAGATGTCACTTTCGAGTCATTTCTGCCGTCTTTAGGAATATTTCGCAATTAAAACATTTTCTCTTCCTCTGTCGGAGCCGCCGCAACCAGCCTCTTACACAGACTCGTCTCAGCATTTTCATTTGCAGAAAAGGCTCTTGACATCCTCGCTAATGAACAGACTCGTACTACACGGGGAGACGCACATTTTTATCTGTTGCCTAGTCACAGGGGAAGTCAAAATAATGCAACACTTCAAAGAAGAACATTTCCACCTAAAAAATGGAAAAAAAAGAAACAAAAATACCAAATCTGTAGCTCGGGGCCACAGCGTATCAATGGCATTATTTTAAAATTCTATTCACCGACATCCGGCAGAGATGGTGACATACAACACTAGTGAGAAAACAGAAAAAATGGCATTTGTGAACTTGGCCTAAGGGTTCCTCACTGTTTTTAAGACTCTCACAGCAGAACTGTATAGCTCAGCTACTGGATAGGACATAAAGGTCTGATCCATTGGGGTCTGCCCATAGAGACCCCCATCAATTCATGAGATCATAGGTGCTTGTCACCCATACCCAGCAGGGTACCCAGAGAGATGACCACATGGACCAGAATCTGTTTAATATAATTCAGCATGAAAAGTTAGTTACTTTTGCAATTTACTGTCTGTTACAAATCGCTCCAGTTGTGAAATATACGCTTTTTGTCATTACATTGGCGCCACCTGATGTTTAATCTGTATAGTAATGTGTGCATTAAACTACTGAGGTGGCCAGATATGGTCATTTCCAGGGAGAGAGCTGAAGCAGAAAGGGCACACTCCCTGAGCGATGATGGGCATAGAAGTGCAGCAGAAACAGGCATAACCCCCTGAGCTGTGATCGGGAGAAAGCTGCAGCAGAAAGGACAAGCCTTCTAAGCTGTGATCGGGAGAAAGCTGCAGCAGAATCGGCACACCCCCTGAGCTGTGATCGGGAGAAAGCTGCAGCAGAAACGGCATACCCCCTGAGCTGTGATAGGGAGAAAGCTGCAGCAGAAACGGCATACCCCCTGAGCTGTGATAGGGAGAAAGCTGCATCAGAAAGGACAAGCCTTCTAAGCTGTGATCGGGAGAAAGCTGCAGCAGAATCGGCACACCCCCTGAGCTGTGATCGGGAGAAAGCTGCAGCAGAAACGGCATACCCCCTGAGCTGTGATAGGGAGAAAGCTGCAGCAGAAACGGCATACCCCCTGAGCTGTGATAGGGAGAAAGCTGCAGCAGAAAGGACAAGCCTTCTAAGCTGTGATCGGGAGAAAACTGCAGCAGAAACGGCATACCCCCTGAGCTGTGATAGGGAGAAAGCTGCAGCAGAAACGGCATACCCCCTGAGCTGTGATAGGGAGAAAATTGCAGCAGAAAGGACAAGCCTTCTAAGCTGTGATAGGGAGCTGCAGCAGAAAGGACTCACTCCTTGAGCTGGGATTGGAAAGAACTGCAGGAGAAAGGACACACCCACTGAGCTGTGATAGAGAGAGCTATATCATTTTGGGATACAATTATTTATTTGCAGTTTTTTAGGGCGAAAAATTATATATAGTACAGTTAAACACAAAAAAAAAACACACTTGAAAAAATCATTGCCGCCATATTTTGATAAGAGGCATAGCTTTTAAATTTTTCCATTGATGGAGCTGTGTGAGAGCTTGTTTTTAGCCGTAGTTTTTCTTGCTTCTTTATAAGGATACATATGACTCTTTACATCACTTCTTATTCAATTTTTGGGGGGAGGCGGACTGACTTTTTATTTTAATTTAAAATTTACCATCCAGGATAAATAACGTGACAATTTGAGATATGTACTTTTTTTTTCCTTCTAATTTTCTAAAAGGGGAAAAAAAAATATCTGATTTTCTCATTTTCATATCAGTCCCATTAGGGGACTTGAACATGAGATCACCCAATGCTCAAAGAAGCAAGTAAGAGACTGTGCCCATTAAATTAAAGGGCTGTGAATGTAACAGAGGTTACTCCTGATCATGCCAATTAAGGGGACCTGCCCAGGGGCGCACCTTTCAATGAGGCCAGGTGAGGTGGCTGCAGGGCCGGTGCAAGGATTTTTGCCAACACAAGCGAAGCTACATTTTGGCCCCCCCCCCCCCGACCCCCCTCCCACGCTTCTCCTCTCTGTGGTCCTGGTATCTTCTCTCTGCTTCAGACAATGGCTGGTTTAAGGACCATATTTTTCACCCTCTAAGACACACTTAGGTTTTAGAGGAGGATAATAAGAAAAAAATATTTTCCATTACACCTCAGATCAGACCAGCAATCAGACCCCCAATGTTAATCAGAGCTCAGATCAGAACCTCATGTCAGACATCAGCCCTCCATGTCACATTTCTCACCCTCCATGTCACATTTTTCCGCCCTCCCCCAGGGTGCGCCCTAAGGCGGCTGCTTGGTCTGCCTTATGGTAGCACCGGCCCTGGGTGGCTGCCTCAGGTGGTGCCTTCTAGGGGGCACGTGGGGGATAGGGATATAAAACCGTACAGTGACTGACAGCGCAGTACTCCATGCAAAAGTTACAATAAAATGGTTCTAATCACGTGGCTTAATGGTACTTGCGCTGCTGGTCCCCAAAAGTGACGTGGGTATTGTCAGATAAAAGTACAATGCGCAGAACCTGCCTCTATGATCACAGAAACAGCAATAGAAGGCGCAGATTTACCATCCAAGGGTCCGACAAAGCTGGGTGACCAACCCTTAGAGAAAGCAGCTTCACTTTCCTTGGTGCAGCTGAATGCACGTTTTTTTCCAACTTGAGAATTCAAGGACCTTTTTATGATTTTAAAGGGGCTGCGCAGTAAACCACAGAGCTGGGTGCGATGAGGACTTACATTTTCAATTAATGTCTGGCGAGTGGACACTTTGCCCTCAGTTAATTGGCTTTCCATTGTCTGTGCATTTCCAGCGTTGTCATCCATCCGGCTGACGCAGCACAAGAGCGCTATAAGCCTTCCTAATGAGGTTCCGGGCCACGGATCGAACCCTGGTGCGATTCCAGCAGCTGCGGCCATTGTGTCTCTACAATGGCGTTGATTGTGGGGTAACGACCTTCCCTTCCTCAGCCCCTACAATGGATGTATGACAGACCTGTAACCCGTAAGCGGCTATAAACCGCAGATTTACTGAGCCAGTTCTGTTCTGCTCCCAATAAAAGTGTCCGCCGAGAAAGATCAGTATCAATCACGGCCTTATTGGAGTGGAGGCTAGGACACAAAGATAACCCAAAGCTATCAACCAGAGTAATGGCGAAACCAAGAGAAGCAATCAGCAAAGAGAAACGCGTGAGCGCAAGGTGAAAGGCGCTGCTAATGTGGACAGATAGATCATTATGATGGATTTCGAGGGGTCCTTACAAGACGGGAGGGGCCCACCGAGCAGCGCTTCATGAGTTAAGTGCAATCTGGTTTATCGGAGGTAGAAAAAGAAGAGAAGGACCTACAGCCCGAACCTCTCACCATTCATCAAGCCTCCTGCAAAAGACCAATAAAGCCAAATAGCGGATGCCATGACCTCTGATCGTCTGTCACTGCCGGCCACGCCGAACAGAAGATCTCATTTCCTGCTTTTATTGGGTTAAATGTTTGCAATGGTTTCAATCCAATATAACTAACCTCCAAGGGAACGGACAAATCGATAAATACTCACCTCTGTTACCCTGTTGCTTCTTTGAAAAGTGTCTTCAAGCGGCGGAAGCCGCCATTTATCTGTGGTCTGAAGCGCCAGACATAAGAATTTGTCTTCCTTTACTTGGAAACCAGTGATGTGCATTTTTATATCAATGCAGCTTAAAGAGAACCGCTCAGCAGGATCAACCCTAAAAAAAGCCAGTGTGGTGGGGTTGAATCTGCTGATTAAAATAATACAGGTCTTGTGAAAATCTATTGCGGTGTTATTCTTTAGGCAAATGAAGGTTTCAGCGCACCAAGGGTCGCGACTAGCATTGGAAAGCTGAGGGCCACCGATTGGCTGGGTCCCACCCTGTGGTGCACTGAAGCCCACATTTGCATATATTTTTTTTTCTCTCAGGAGTAGTGTTGAGCGAACTTGTGGTTTAAGTTCGGCGTCTAAAGTTCGGGTTCGGGTTATCGAAGAATCGCGTTATGGATTCCGCTACCACGGACCATAACTGAATTTAGAATCCATAACGCGGTTCTTCGATAACCCGAACTTTAGATGCCGAACTTAAAACACAAGTTCGCTCAACACTACTCAGGAGCGTTGCAACTAGATCAAACCTGCCAGGCAGTGCACCTGGTTTATTAGGGTTGGTCCTTCTGCCCGGTATTCCATCATATAATGTTATGGCACATCGCTAGGAATTTCCATAATTTTATAATCCAACCTCTGGGCCACCCACCGATTCCAAAAACAGTGGGGCAGAAGACCCCTGGTGGCATATCCTAGCAACATCTCATCTTGGTCTTTCTTGTATAGTGAAAAGTAAGTTCATTTTATACTGTATATCAATTACTCACCCCTTTAAAGAGCATCCGTCAGCATGGTCAACCTTTATTATGGTCAACCTTTATTAGGGTTGATTATGCTGAGGAAAACAATATGTATATAGGTTAATAGTTGCTCAGATATAGTCATGTTTCCATTTATGTAAATTACCCATTTGGAGCATTACGAGCATACCCGATCAACCCTATTGAACATGCCTGGGTTAATAGGGTTGATCAGGCTGACAGAGGCGCTGCAAGATTTCTTCTTGATGTTAATGAGTTAAACAAATGAAGCTCAGTAAGCCAAGTGTTAAGCTGCAGATAATTAACCAGGGTGAAAGTATTCTGCTACATAATATACCTTCAGAAAAGAGCTTGAAATAATCCTGTCATTAAATTAAATAAGATACTGTATGCCAGCGGCCACCACTAGGGGGAGCTTACCGAGTACTGAGCCCTTGAGCTCAATAATAAAATAGCATGCAATAAACTTGTAAAGGGCATCTGTCAGCAGTTTTGTCCCTATGACACTGGCTGACCTGTTACATGTGCGCTTGGCAGCTGAAGACATCTGTGTTGGTCCCATGTTCCTATGTGCCCACATTGCTGAGAAAAATTAAGTTTTAATATATGCAAATGAGCCTCTAGGAGCAATGGGGGCGTTACCATTACACCTAGAGGCTATGCTGTCTCTGGAACGGCTGCGCCCTCTGCACTTTGATTGAGAGGGATGGGTGTGATAATGTTTTCACTGCCTGATTCTGTCCATCAAAGTGCAGAGAGCGCGGCAGCTGCAGAGAGAGCAGAGCCTCTAGGTGTAACAGCAACGCCCCGTTGCTCCCAGGGGCTCATTTGCATATATTAAAACAACATTTTTTTCAGTAATGCGGGCACATATGTACATGGGACCGACACAGATGTCTTCAGCTGCCAAGTGCACATGTAACAGGTCAGCCAGGACAAATCTGCTGACAGATGCCCTTTAAGCTCCCCCTAGTGGAGACTATTGGCAGACAGTTTTTTATCATTTCCTTCTATAAAAAAAAAAATAAAAAAAAAAAAAAAAAAAAAAATGGACATCGATTGTTATATAGATATATCCTAAAATTAAGCAGCACAGAATGCTGGATCTACAAATGACATGGTGCGAAAAGGTAGAGCCTCCCTTTAAGTGATATATGAATGTCATTTATTAATTAATGACATTAATAAGAATTATATTCTGTTCTGCCGCAGTTTGTGAGATGAAACTTACAGGGGTCTTACATGAAACCTCTGCGGGAATTGAACAGGCAGCAGCAGTCAAATAACTGAACATGTCCCTTGGATAGAGAACAAAACCCCAACAAATAATGGACTGGCATCTAATCACACGTCTCTGTATCGATCGCCCTGCAGAGTGCTCGGTGCAGGACAGTGCCCACAATGTGGCTGGCACCCGTCCTAACCTATGTTTTTGTCTCCACTGAACTGGGAAAGCAAATTGCAAGTGAAATTAAATCAATCTGAATCGACTTTCCATTGTTTCCCTCCGTGGATTTAACGGAATAATGAGGCAAAAAGTTAAAATAAAAATATTGTTCTGAAACAGCCTTAAAAGCCATCGTATCTAATTTACAGGACATATACCTACGGTAGTGGCATTTCACTTGGTCCAAGGCCACATCCAACTTCAGAACCAAAATTTTTTGTTGCTCATGTGCATCTAAAATGAAAAGGAATTTTAAAGTCTTCATTAAAAGACCTGTGTGTCTCCATGGTAACAATCCTCTGCACTGCCATACTATAGGCCTGTGTGTCACCATGGTAACAGACTACAAACAATCCTCATTACTCATCTACTGCTATTATGTGGGCCTGTGTGTCTCCATGGTAACAGACTACAAACAACCCTTATGTAGTCTAATCCCTTTTCTGCCTTCATCTGTATTCTGTAACCTACTAAATGGGGGGGGGGGGGGGGATACACTTAGGAGACAGTTAAAAAAAAGAAGTAGGACTACACAGGGTTATTTTGTAGCCATTATATAGGCCTGTGTGTCACCATGGTAACAGACTATCAACAATCAACAATCCCTATGTTGTCTAATCTCATAGATTGTAAGCTCTTGCGAGCAAGGCCCTGACTCCTAGTGTTTGATTTGCATATTAGCCAGTTAGTTTTGTTTCGTACATGGTGGCGCTATATAAATACATTTTATTATTATTATTATATTAATCCTTTTTCTCCCTTTCATCTGTAACCTACCCAAATGGAAAAAAATGTAGGAGACAGTTTAAAAAAAAAAAAAAAAAAAAAAAAAAAAAAAGAAGTAGGACTACTCAGGGTTATTTTGCCGTCTGTTACCATGGTAACACAAAGCTGTGCATGGAAGCTGTGGGCAAAATGCAGTAGCATCTTTTTATTAAATATAATGTACAAAGTTTATATTATTATCAACAAGGATTACCTGAAATAACCGTAATATCCAACCGTATCTTTATATCCTTATAGACCATTATCAGGGACTTGTGCATCATGAATAGTTATTAAAATAGATTTTTTTTTAAATGAGCAATAAAAGTGAAAAATTGATCTCCGAGATCTAATTCATGGTAATGTTTATGGGCAAGTCGTTCTGAAAATCAGACAACTGTTTCGGGAGGTTTAATCCCAAAAAGACTGAGGGGGTCATTACAATCAGAAATGCGCCTATATGAGACGTATTTCTGGGGCAGCGACTTTTCCCCGCTAGCACCAGGTTTATAAAAGTGGACGTGGCGTGGGCAGAGACGGGTCAGCAGGCCCATCTCATTCATCATTTTCTATGCCTTATGTAGAGGCCGGCGCCTCTATATAATTTCGGTGGATGGACCGCCAGCTATAGGGGCTAAAAACACCAGCCTTAATAAATGACCCCCTGAGTCTCTATTAGCCTTAAAGGGGTATTCCAGATAAAAAGAAAACATTTATAACCTATCCATTGGAGGTCGTGGGGGGCATAACAATGTATCAAAAATGAAATAAAAAAACAAAATAGGAAATCTAATAATTTCCTTCTTCTAGATAAAACAGGGAAGTGTGCGGCTGCGGAGAGATGAGCCGGCTACATACAAGAGACAGATACTCCACCGGTAATTTAACGATCCATCTAGTACCAAACCGCATGTGTCACAAGTGGTAACTATAGCTGTGTGATGTGAATGTGGATGCGGTAGTAACTATGTTATTCCACAGCATGCCAGAGGGGATTATTAAGCAGGCTGCTATCTCAACACAGAGACTTTCTTGAAACAAAGCCGGGTTGTCATGACAACCTGGTCTGCGGAATGCTAAATGAAGAGAAAAATATTAATTTATCAGCCATAGTTGTAAAGTCCTTTATTTACTTCTAGATATTTATTATACCCTAAACACTGATGGCCCAAAATGTGTCACCTTGCTCACCCCTTCAAACACCAATCGTATATCTCAGCAATCAGAAAGCTGCAATTAATTACTTGTCATCAGCATCCGGGTGATGGGTCTGCACCTTTACGTCAGAGGATATACTAAATAATGGAAAAAGGATTTGACACCAGCTAAAACTGCGCCTCAGATGCCTCCAGAGAACCACAACCTCAAATGTCCCATTAGTGTCCAAATACCTCCAGAGTGCTTATCCTTAGATGCCACCTCCAATCCCAACTTGGACATATCTTATGTCGACTCTTCGAGCACATGACTTGCACATGCCTCCAGATTAATTAGTTCAGATAGCTTAATCAAAAGACCTGCCACATATGCATCCCGGGTGCCTGCCTTGGATGATTCAAGGTAACCTGCCTTAGATGGAGCTAGAATTCCTGCCTCAGATGCCTGCCAGATGTACCCGGAATTCCTGCCTCAGATGCCTCCAGAGAGCCTGCCAGATTCCCCCAGAATTCCTGCCTCAGATGCCTCCAGAGAGCCTGCCAGATGCACCCAGAACTCCTGCCTGAGATGCCTGCAGAGAGCCTGCCAGATTCCCCCAGAATTCCTGCCTCAGATGCCTCCAGAGAGCCTGCCAGATGCACCCAGAACTCCTGCCTGAGATGCCTGCAGAGAGCCTGCCAGATTCCCCCAGAATTCCTGCCTCAGATGCCTGCAGAGAGCCTTCCAGATGGTGCGAATGCACTAATTTTCCTGACGCCCGCATCTTGTGCATTTACCCTTACAAGCGGCAGAAGTCTGATGAAGGCCAATGTGTGGCCAAAACGTCAAAAACTGTACACAGCTGCAAATACCAATTAAAATATTCCTTGCTTTGCAACGCAATTGCTGGAGTTTTTTTTATATCTTCAGATGCCTACAGAGAGCCTGCCAGATGCACCCAGAATGCCTGCCTCCGATGCCTGTAGAGAGGCTTCCAGATGCACCCAGAATTCCTGCCTCAGATGCCTGCAGAAAGCCTTCCAGATGCACCCAGAATTCCTGCCGGAGATGCCTGCAGAGAGGCTTCCAAGAGGCACCCAGAATTCCTGCCTCAGATGCCTGCAGAAAGCCTTCCAGATGCACCCAGAATTCCTGCCTCAGATGCCTGCAGAAAGCCTTCCAGATGCACCCAGAATTCCTGCCTCAGATGAATCACAACCAATGGATTTCACGATTAGCAAATGTTTAGAGGAAACTTTCTTGCATCTGAAGAATATTGAAGGACAATTATTTCTATATTTAAGAGGCTGCAAATTTTACATTTACAAAGTTTATCCCTGTATTGTGCGAATTCCATTTATTAATCAATAGTCCTGATGCATTTCACCTTTCACCCGCCATGATTTAATTAAAGGGTCTCTTCCTCCACAGCTGATATTTACTTTCAGATTACGTGTCTTACTCTATAATCTCTTGAAGACTTTGCTCTGGCAGACTATTCTGCGTTGGAGGAGATAAGCTGGTGAAGTTATCTGGCCGGAGAAATCAAGCGAGAGGATGGTTCCACGAACTGGGCCATTGATATAGCATAAGCTTATGGATATACTTCAGGTTCTTACCCAAATCAACCCCAGTGATGTCTAGCTTTAGTGGACACACAGGTTCCAGTCGCATCCAGGCACTGATGCCTGAAGGAGTCCAAAGATCTGTCTGCCACATAAGAAGACACCAGTATTATACAAGGTCTGACAAAGTTTGTGAACTCATCGTGGTAAAAGTGCTACATATAGTACTTCATTGTTCAATTTCACTCTGGTTGCCTTCAAATTAGTCCCCTTGGAAAGCTATGCACTAGTGCCAGCGCCTCATCCACGCCGCAAAGCTATTTTGGAACTGGTTTTGTCGAATGGCCTTCAGCACTGCTGTTGTATTACCTTTGATGTCACCAAATGCTTTCCTTTATCTTTGGGTATAGAAAAAAGGTCATTGTGGGCTAGATCTGGCAAATAAGAAGGCTGTTCTAACACAGTTATTTCATTACTAGCTAAAGACTCACTCAAAAACAGTGACCTCTGAGCAGGTGCCTTGTCGCGGTGCAAGAGCCTCGAGGTGTTCACCAAAAATTAGGGTTGTTTCATCTTACATTTTCACGCAACATTTTCAGCACTTCCAGATTGTACATTTGGTTGACTGTTTGTCCAGTTGGTACAAACTCATAGTGAACAATCTGAGGTCAAGGCAAAGCTATCAATATCATTCTGACTTTTGAATTGAACTGGAGCAACCTTTGTGGTTGGGGAGAATCAACTGTGTGCTTTATTTCAGGGTCGTATTGGTAGAACAATGTGATGACATGGCCCAAAACTTCATTTTGCCTCTTGGCAAATTTTGACTCTCCTTTGCTTGCATTGGTAAGCATCTTGGGGACCATTTTTGGACACATCTTCCTCAGGCCAAGGTTTTCAGTCAAGAGGTTTCCCTGTCAATGCTCACTTGCTCTGCAATGCTCCTAACAGTCAGCCAATAATTTTCATGCACAATTTGACTAATGTTTGCAATGTTTTTGTCCGTTCTGCTTGCTGTTGGTTGTCCTGATCTCTCTTCGTCAGCGACACTTCCTCTACCCTTTAAAAAATACTTAATCCACTTGTAAACTGCAGTTGTTTATAGCATTATCCCAATAAACATACAATAGCATCTCCCTGATTTCTATTGCCAAGTTTTACAAGAAATTTTTTCACTCTTCGTTGCTCCAGTTCAAGCTCCAACTTTCTTGCAATGGGATTTAGAAGCATGCACAGATATTGCTAGTCACCAATCAGAATGACACTTTTGTGGGTCTACACGAATACAGCTATAAAATGCTGATAGGATAAAGGTTATGAAACCATACCTGAGATTCTGTACAGTGCTGCCCCGACAAGCTTGCAAACTTTGTCAGACCTTGTATGTACTTTTTTTGGGTCTACTTTTCTATAGTAGAAACAAAAAGTTCTGAGGTTCCTATGCTATTAGTAATCTTTGTGACAGAGAAGATGGCTATTTCCAAGACTGAGATGGGGAGTTTGCAAACTTTATTGTTAGACCTCGTAAATGGCACATAATAGGTGGTGGTAGGAAGAGCATGGGTGTGTATTGGGAGGACATGGCTGTGGAGCAAGAGTAATACCGTCTACTTGTAGCAGTGCCATATGTACCTTTCCCCAAATTGCCACATGTACCTGTTGACCACTTGTAGTCTACACTGTCCCCATCTCTTCTTTCATGTCTCCCTTCTCCTAAGGTAGAATATATCTGTGCCCATTAGGGCGTCATTGTGAAGTATGGATACTGTGCTGTCCTACAGTCCATAGGGCCTGCCTCAAGAACAGATTCCAAAACGACCTACCTCAACATTTTTGAAATCCTGTCTTGAAGCGACATCTATGGACTGTAGTCCTGCTCAGCATCTATACTGCACAATGCCTTCCCAGAGAGTAAGGAATAATCTTCCTAAACTAGAATCATGATGTAACCCTTTCTTGTCTGGTCCTCCACCTTCCATATAAATCCTGCTATCCACTACTGTAACATTTCCCAAAAGCCTGATACTCATGTGTCAGATGTTCTCTTGCCTATCGAATCAGATGTAGGAGGTAAAGATTTTCTGTTCGTTCACATGCATTTAACCAATGATCCCATGCTCGTGTCACTTTCCATTGCACAGTCTTTTACATCCTGATTTCAGCATCAAAAGAGATTGCTCTCCATGAGGCATGCAATACTTACAGAATGCAATTAAAAGTTGGACGGGGCCAAACAGAGTAACTCAGAAGATTCGATGGTATATTCTAACCCCTTGCCTGGGGGTTAGAATATACCATCGGATCTGAGTTTTACGAGCTCAGTGAGATCGCAAAAACTCAAATCCAATGGTATATTCTAACCCCCAGGCGTTCCCATGGTGACGGGGACGCTTGCCTGGGGGTTAGAATATACAGGGCCACGCCGCTCACAGCAGTATATTTTAAACCAATCAGAAACTACTTTAACTTTATTCATTGCTCATTGCTGAGCTCTTAACTTGGATTATTTGGATATCTCTTACTTTGTCTTCACTCCGGTAACTAACAGCAGGCAGCGGGGGGCGGCGCTCACTCACTGTCACTGACGTCAGGCGCCTGCTCCTCCCACTAGGCGGCGCAGGCGCGTGACGTCAGTGAGTGAGCGCCGCCTGCACTGCCTGCTGTTAGTTACCGGAGCGAAGACAAAGTAAGAGATATCCAAATAATCCAAGTTAAGAGCTCAGCAATGAGCAATGAATAAAGTTAAAGTAGTTACTGATTGGTTTATAAATATACTGCTGTGAGCGTTGGGGAGGGGGATCTGTGGATGGCACTGTAGGGGGATCTGTGGATGGCAGTGCCATCCACAGATCCCCCTACAGTGCCATCCACAGATCCCCCCCTCCCCTAAACAGTGCCATCCACAGATCCCCCCTCCCCTAAACAGTGCCATCCACAGATCCCCCTACAGTGCCATCCACAGATCCCCCCCTCCCCTAAACAGTGCCATCCACAGATCCCCCCTCCCCTAAACAGTGCCATCCACAGATCCCCCTACAGTGCCATCCACAGATCCCCCCTCCCCTAAACAGTGCCATCCACAGATCCCCCTACAGTGCCATCCACAGATCCCCCTCCCCTAAACAGTGCCATCCACAGATCCCCCTACAGTGCCATCCACAGATCCCCCTCCCCTAAACAGTGCCATCCACAGATCCCCCTACAGTGCCATCCACAGATCCCCCCCCTCCCCTAAACAGTGCCATCCACAGATCCCCCTACAGTGCCATCCACAGATCCCCCCCTCCCCTAAACAGTGCCATCCACAGATCTCCCCTCCCCTAAACAGTGCCATCCACAGATCCCCCTACAGTGCCATCCACAGACCTCCCCTAAACAGTGCCATCCACAGATCTCCCCCCTAAACAGTGCCATCCACAGTATTTGCACTGTGGATGGGGGGGGGGGGGGGGCCTCCATGTCTATTTTGCTTGGGGCCCCCAAATTCCTTCAAACGGCCCTGTATACAGCCACCACTAGCGGAAGCTTACTGCATATTTCTTATATGGAAGGTAATATATACCTTAGTATGCAGTGAGCTCCCCCTAGTGGTGACTGCGGCAGCCAGCTTGTTACCTTTGAATTGTGCATATGCGGGGAATTTGGAGCTCCAAAAGGTAGTAATAGTCCTAGGTGGAGATTGGGGCCACGCCTTGCACCTGATGGGACCTAACGAAGGGCATCAGTATCATAAATGGAACATGGTAAGTCGGGGGGGGCCCAGTATGGAATTTGTATTTGGGCCCAGGAATTTGAATTTATGCCTCTGGATTGGTGTAGTAATTTATTCTAAGGGGGTGTGATTGAATTCAGCAGAACTACGACTCCACACTTGAGGCAAATCTCTTTTCTGCTTCTGGTTTGGCGAGGCAGACAGACACAGCGCGTCTGCAGATCACACCATGATCCTGTTATGTAGAGCAATTGCCTTCTGCATTTGAAGATATAAAGATTGGATGCTGCGGTTCTGGATGACAGAGAGACAATTACTTCCATTGATATGAAGCCTGGAGGAATATGCGCAGGCCGCCTTGATCCTGCAATTTGTACGTTGTTCTTGTGGACGGCTGGAATCAGGCAGCTCAGTAGATGAATTGCAGAATGGTTTGTCTGACTTTTTGGCCAAGTGGAAAGTAGAATGCCAGTGTTTTATGCTGGGGGGAGGGGGGGGGGGATCTTCTTGGTGTAAATCAGATTTACGTTGCACAAAACTTTTTTTCCAAAAGTCTGGAGGCTGCATCGTGATGCATGCAAATGTAGCTTTTCCTTGTAACTGCAGGTGGTCAGCCAGCTTCATCATAGTGCATCCTCAAAGTAGCATCATATCTACGTCATCAAAGGCTTGCAGCACAACTAATATTTATGGATAATGGTAGCCTCATCTCCCTTCCCCATAAGTGGTATGTAGAGGCTTGCAATGCCTATGAGAGCACATAACTTGTATAGGACTCATGGCTAGAGGAGCCCAGGAGGGTTCTCTGCTTGCTGTAACAGAGTGGCTACCTGCAGCCACCACTAGGGGGAGCACACTACATACACATCTTGTCCAGTTTAATACCAGCATAAACCCATAGTTTGTAGCTCCCTCTAGTGGTGTCTGCAAGTAGTCTAAATTATATAATTTGTCAAAGTCATAAATCAAAGGCTTCTTTGTACAGATGTAGTATAAAAATAAAAGTGTAGTATCATGGAGGGTGGAACCCATTTTATGTTTTGCTAATTTCTGTGAATCTGCTCATGATGTGAACTAAAGGAGAGGTACTCACAAGTACATAGAAACTGCCAAGCAATTGGGTTTTAGGGTCCCTTCGACAAAAAGTGGTTGGACAAACCCCTAAACCCAATGTCTACCCCTGTCATAAGTGTCAGACTAGCAGGGGATCCCATTTTCAGTTTTGTTATGAGGTCCCCTTTCACTATACATACCACTCTACATTAATTTCTTCTTCCCAGCTTGCCACCTATGACTTTGGTATGGTTTTGGTCATGCAACAGTCTTCTCAGATGGTTATGGTCTAAACAGAGGGTTGATAATAGATTACCCTGTTTTAGGTGGCCAAAAAACAATGAAAAACTGAGCATCAGCATCAACCATACTTCTTCACATATATCAAATCGGCTACGGGGGACCCAATGGCCCTTTTGTCAACTACAACCTAGGGCTATGTTCACACCTGAGTTATATCATTCCATGACAATTTCCATTGGAATTGGCATCAAGACGATGAAAACTCAGAGAGAACCCTGATGGACTCAATGATGGGTCGATCTGATCTGTCAGGTGCTGTTCACATCCATCTTATGACAGATCCAGTATGGTGTTATGTCTTAGGTAATAATCAGAAGCCACAGCACAGAGGCTAATAGAGCCTTTGTGCTGGACATGCCTAAAGGGGCTGGTAAGAGACCCATGGCCTTTTGAGCCCAGAACCTTCTCAGTCCAGTCCTGCATCAGCCAAATATCTAAATTTGTGCAGTCTCTTTCTTGCAAGTTCAGTCCGTTGACCTTTACTGCCTTCAAGAAGCACTGAAGCTAGTTCCTGATGCCATATTAGATCCAGTGGGCCGATTCCTCTGTCACCTGGTCAACCGTTGAACTAATGTCCTGTGCAAAATGTCAGAGGGATGTCAGACAGACCAGAGACTTTAGCTTTCTTCATAGACTAGAAGTGTAGGAAGTTCAGTTCAGGGGAGAGACACCAGTGAAGAAGGAAGTAGCTAACTTCTCCACTTTTTTGGAGATATAAGAGCATGGAAATAATTAACCCATAAGTTATATGAATCATAAGTAGAAATTGAGCTTTATCAGCATTTCGGAGGTTGAAGTGGCTGGCTTATCACTGTCAGATAGGAGCAGGTCCCAGAGGTAAGACCTGCACCTATCTTCAGAACAGGACCATCAAAGTGAAGCTGTGCGCTCTCCTTCACTTTGCGGGCAGAGTTCTGGAGATAGGAGCAGGGCCAAGAGGTGGGACCTGCCCCTATCTGTGACATTGATGGCCTATCCTAGTGATAGGCCACCAATCTCTGAGCCTTTAATTTGCTATCTGGAATTCTTGTTAAATAGCAGCAATTGCTTAAAGGACCATTTACATTTACCCTTAAAATCCTAAAGAAAGAAAGAAAATTAGTGTCAGCCTAATAAAAGGTATAATCTGGGCCCAAAAAATAGGTTTTCAGTAATAGAATTGTGTGTATGTTGCTATACCTGTAATTTGTACACGCTGCGGAGCTAATTAAGACTGTACGTTTTTCTATGGGTGGCCGCCATGTTTTCTTAGTGTATGGAATTTTAAGGGTTATTTCTATACACCTTTCATTTGGTACAAGACGCAGCCGCTGTGTTATAATGTACGGCTTTATTTACCAGTGACCTGTCACCTACGTACATTGTAAGCAACCATGTTTTGTGTGCGGTATTTAGTCTGACAACTCAATAGGAACTAATTATTGAGGCGTGAAGTCCTTTGTTCCTCACGTCTCACCTAGTTACTTATGGTCTAGGGCCAAAAATTGCGATTAGCTTCTTTTTTATTTATTTATTTTTTGCTGAAAGTTAAACTATAAAATGAATTCTATTCCACCATTTTTTTTTAGATAAACCTGTTTTTAGTAAAGATGGGTGACAACTAAAAGAGTGTTTGTGTCACTGCTCCACTCCTATAGATGTCGGGCAACCAGTTCAATGACTGGCACAGGGCGGCGGCATCGGAGTAGTGGTTAGACAGATAGGTGACCCTGGCTGCTGTGTTCATGATAGATTGGGGAAGGGAAAGTTTGGGGGAGGAGGTCAATTAGTAATGAGTTACAATAATCGAAAGGCAGGAATGGATCAGGGCAACAATGAAAGTTTTTGTTGTTTCCACAATAAGAAAGGGCAGGATTCTAGAGATGTTTTTGAGGTGCAGGCGGCATTAGCAGGGATAAAGGAAAGATCAGTGTCAAACATAACACAGAGATAGCGGGCATGCTGCCCCAGAGTTATGATAGTGCCATACACTGAGAGGGAGATATCAGGTTTAGGTAGGTTAGTGGAAGGAGAAAACACTAGTAGTTGAGTTTTTGAAAGATTCCGTTTCAGATAGAGAGAGGACATGATGTTAGAGACCAGGGACAGACGGTCACTGGTGTTCTGTAGTACAGCAGGAGTGATATCATGGGTATAGTCGGCATAGAGATGGTACTGGAAACCAAATCTGCTGATAGTCTGTCCAATAGGAGCTGTATGAAGAAAAAAAAAGGAAAGGACCTGGGACTGAACAGCAAGAGGGAGAGAAGAGGAGGTAGAGCCAGCAAATGATACACTGAAAGAGCGTCCAGAGAGATAGGAAGAAAACCAAGAAAGAACAGTGTCCCTAAGGCCAATAGATTGGAGCATGGTGAGGAGAAGATGGTGGTGTACAGTGTCGAATTCAGCATAGAGATCAAGCAGAATTAGTAGAGAGTAGTCACCGTTGCATTTAGCTGTCATGAGGTCATTGGTCACTTTGGTGAGGGCAGTTTCTATAGAATGTAAAAGGCAAAAAACACATTGTAATGGATCCAGTAGAAAGTTAGCTGAGAGATAGTTCATGAGGAGAGAGTAGATCAGATGCCTGAGAAGTTTAGGGATGAAGGGGAGATTACAGACAGATCTTACAACCTGTACACCTCAGCTGGGAATTACAGCCACCATTGTAAGAGTAATATTGTCAGCCTTAGATTCTGCAGAGAGGGACTTTGGAGAGACAGATGGAAAGTACTACAACCCCTATTCTTTCTGAAATCTATACATCGCTATCTGGGAAAATTTACCCTGGGAATAGTTTGGATCTGTGGAATTGTGCTTTGATACTGTTGGATGTACTACAACTCCCATTCTGCACTTTTCTACAACTGGCCAGGTTACTGACTACATAATCATTCACCAGCCACTGCATCTGCAACCCCTGAAAAAAAAAAAAACACAAACACGAAGGGCAACCCCAACCACCATCTGGCAAGAACCCCTTATATCAGGGTGTGCCCCGAGGGAGGAAAGGATGCGTCCGCCTGTCCCTGCCCTGGCCCTAGGGAGCATTGATGTGAGGATTGCCACTGTGAATAACTATTGCAGCCACAGCCACCACCATTCTCATCCTCTGCTTCCGCTCCTCCGGGGCTCGTGGCAGATAGCTACAGAAGGTATGATAGATAGATATAGATAGATAAAAACAGTAAAGAGCAGATATCAGAGCAGCTCCACTCTGGTTCCAGGAGTATTACCAGACATGTCATCTTAAATACTAAATGGTTTGCTAGGGATGGAATATCCTGTAGTACTTTAGTCCACGTGGTGACTTGTAGATTAGTTTTCGCACATTTAGTTATGACTTTGTTCTATGCTGAGATATTCTCAACATATTTTATAGTTGCAGCAGACAAAATCTCTTTCCCCCTACTTTCCACCGATCTATACAGGGTTGAGGTGTAAAAGTAAATTTCCTTGCACCTAGAAAAACTAACACACACAGATGGATTCAATCCTACAATTTTTGCAACTCAACGCCACCGTGGTCGCAACAGCCGCACTCAGAAGTGAATGGCGACCACAGCAGGCCCATGAGTTTGGCCGATCTATTGGTCTGTGGCTCAAGAGGGAAAAATAATGAGCAAAGCAAAATTCCTGCATGCCGCCCGTCCACGGGTCTAATGTTACATGTCACACAGCAGCAGGTGCACCTAAGGATTTCTATTTGGTTGCTGTGCAGCGCGCATTTGATTGCTCTCCAGGACCACGGAGCATGTCTTGCAGCTTCGCTCGGCTCATCACCAATGAAGTGGGACGACGCTCTATGATGGAGCTGGATGCTATTTCAGGAAATGCGTCCTGCTCTGGGCGGCTTAGAGGCCTCGCTCGGCAGCGTGGTGCAAACAGTTGGTAAATTTATGTAAATTCATGCAGGATTTAGCCCACTGACCGGAACTGTTTCACTGGATGAATCATGGCCTTGCTCGGAGTTTGGCCTTATCCAACTCATATTACTAAATGGCAATATGCGGAGAAATGAAGTTTTCTGGGCACAGTCACAAGTATTCATATGTCTGGATATTACTGCTGAACATTTACAGGAACATAACGCCTTACCAAACGGCGCCGGACATACGGATTATTAAACATTGGATAATACACGCTGGACGGCAACATATGTATAAACTCCAGTTGATTATATAGGATGCTATACATAAAAAACATTGTGGGATTTGGGGGGGGGGGGGGGTAGATGCAAAATAGATGCAATAGTTTGGATTATGGGGAAGGTTTTATCTGCAGTCCTAGGGAAGCTCATTATGATCTCACTATAACTATAGCCAAATGACAAACTCAGCTTTGCTACATGTGACAAAGTCAGCACTGCTGCATCTGTATGCAGAGACAAAAATGAGACAGGTTCCTACAAAGTAAATGCACAATTGCTTTCATGCATTTGCTCCTACTTGACGAATATTGACAGGGTTGGCTGTAATAGATCCTAGCAGATTTAAAGAGGAGCTGACTTGTCTCCTGACTTGTCCATTTTAGTCAATACTTGCCCAGGGAATAATAATAATAATTCTAGAGCATTATTCTTGCATTGTGTCGTTCCTCTGTTATTCCTCCCAGAAATGTGTGAATAAATTGCAGCTTTTGACGTCAAAAGAGAAGTCATGTCTGTCCTGAAAGGGGCCGTCTCACTTCAGCAAATGGCATTTATCATGTAGATGTTATCACAATCCACTCACTACTGTACTGTGATTGTCCGTATTGCTTCCTTTCCTGGCTTGAGTCGTTTTACACATTATACACTGGGGTACGACCACTGGGGTTATCATAGGTGGTTGTGAACCTACCGTATGAGTGGAAAGACAAGCTGGAAGGGGACAAAAGTAGTTCTAGGATGGTACGTAGAGGTGACCTCCAGTGACGTACATAGAAAAGTATGGGCCCCATAGCAAGGATCAAAGCAGGCCCCCCACATAGGACAGAAGGGTTTCCACCTAAAACCCTTTTCAATAAACCTTGGACCATTTTTACACTGCCTCATTTGCTAAAAGTTGTGCCTTTAGAGGGTGGAGTCCTGACCAAGTTTTCACCCCCAGTAGAAGAGGAGATCATTCTAACTAAGACTGGGCCCCCTCTTGCCCTGGGCCACATAACAGTCACATGGTCTGCCTCTATGGTAGTTATGCCCCTGGAGACCTCCTAGAAAAGGTTAAAATGAGGTTTCCTCCCAATGTTGATTGATGCCACCACACTCCAAACCACCAGAGGCAAAAGGAACCAGTGCTTGCTTGCCTCCATCTCCTTTTCATGATATTTTAGTTGATTCCCCATACCCTAGCAGCCTGATGTTGTAGGGCTTGTGGAGCCAACGTGGGCTGGCCCCTCTTTCAATGGGCCCTGTGGACAACCTCTTTGAATGCACCCTTGCCTAGGGCCTGATCTGGGCAACAAAAGCCTATTGTCCTCTAATTTCTGAGTCTCCCCCCCCCCCCCATGTATTTTTTTCCAGCTCTGTGGTTCTTTTTACACTTGCAGAATGTAATATTGGAATTTGCCACCACGACTGTTGATTTTTTGTTCTTGTTTCATTTGAAAAATGGTCACTGCAAATAGATCAATTACCGCTGGTTATTCTTTGGGCGCACAACATTGTTCATCTGTCTCTGCTCATTTATTTTTTCTCAATTTATCAAAGTCGCGCAGCTAATGTGAACCTTGTGTCGTCTTAATGATATTCACCCAGCGGACAGCTTCCTATAAGTCACCCCGGAAATCATAATTAGATGTCTACAGTAAGGACTCTGCTCCAAACATGCAGCCAGTGTTCAATCTACACCTTCAGCTGGTCCATGCTATTCCATGATGTAAGATCTCTGATATGGCACTTTAGACACTAACAATGACCTACGTACAACAAATGACTGGGAAAAGATGTTCTGGAGAAAAAAACCCGCCATTTACTGAGTTACCCTAAGGAGGCAGTCTTGGTTTTGAGAAAACTTCTTGGATCAAGCTGGTATAATCTGGTAGTGGTGGTATAATGAGGAATATTTGGTATAACTTATAGGACCATTGTTGGTCACCAAGTGCTTCCAGCATCTGAAGACTGTACTTCCACCAAGTACTTTGACCACCTCTGAGGTGACCATATTTGTCAGGTGAGCTCAAGTTGCTCAACCGTTGATCTTCCAGACCCTACTTGATTAAAAACCCACATCACCAAGGAACTAATATGAACAACTTGTCTTCTTCAACTTGTGAAGACCATCTCTATAAAACAAAGATAGGTATAATCTAAACCTTAAATACCATAATAGAGAAAGTGAGAAAAGACCGCTAGAGTAGAACTATCATAGAGGACATTACTGATCCCAGCATTCCGATCTTCACCAGTGTTTTGCAAAGTCAGTTCACCTTAAGATCTTTCGAAAAACAGCAAAACTGAAAGGAATAAGGCTAAGGGTACATTCACATAAACTGTAGCCCGATTTGGAAGGCTGTTCTGGCAGAGAACAGGCTGCCAGAGTTCACTGGCTACTGCTGTTTACTGCTGGTCCCTATAGACTATAATGATATCTGGCGGCTTTCCGGCATGAGTGCCAGGTTTTGGCTTGGTAAAAACCATTGCATGCAGTGATTTCAATGACCCACAATTATTCATTCCGCTTGGCACACCGGTGAGCTATATTTTTTTTAAACCCATATTTCCAAGAATGATATAAATGTGAAATCTTATCTTTCCCTGCATATTTCTTTCTTGCACATGCCTGAAGATACGTCTGGATCAAAATTCATATACAGAATGTCAACACTTTGAGCTAATTTCCACCCTTCAATAAGAGCTGATGAAAAAGTGAAATATTGCCTTCGTCTTTGATATGTCAGATTTTTTTAAAGATGAAAAGAAGACTTCTTATGTTTGCTGACGGCTACAAGCTTCCATCCTGTCAAGATGAGTAAGTGCAGGGAGAAGTTAAAATCAAAATCTGATGCTAAAAGTTTTTAATTACAAGGACCCTCATCAGCTCCCTCTGCACAGTCTTCTGCTTATGGTCTTGTGAAATTCCTCAATTCCTCAGTATTGTAGATCTGTGCTGGAACAAAGTGACAGAATAGACTTGGATAAAGTTAAAAATTGATTGCCCTGTGAGAAGGGAAGACAACCAGGTGGTCATGAAGTAATCATGCATCAATCTAAGTCGATGTGGGAAACTTTAGGTCATCGGGTTGCCATGTACTGAGTACATAACTCCTGCTGGCAATGGATGAAAACTATGAATCTCTGGTGAACTGGACATCAAGGAAGAGTGCACTAAACCACAAGACATCCCAACTGAGGTCCAGTGGAAAACCAGTAAATAGGAGACTTTAAGGGTATTATCAGTATGGGGGTATACAGATTTGCATGCCCCTGGTGGGCTAGAGATCTACTTGCCCATTGCAGTCTAGAGATCTATGTGCCCATGGTAGCCTAGAGATTTGCATACTCCTGATGGCTTAGTGATCTACATTCGCCTGGTAGTCCATATATCTATATGCCCCTGGTGGGGCTAGAGATCTACGTGACCTTGGTGGCCTGCAGATCTACATGCCCCTGTTGCCCTAGAGAGCTACATGCCCATGGTGGGCTAGATATCTACTTGACCCTGGTAGCCTAGACATCTACGCGCCCATAGTGTCCTAGTGACGTACATGCTCCCGATGGCCTAGAGAACTACAATCCATGTGCCTGGTAGTCTTGAGATGTAAATGCCCCTGGTGGGGCTACAGATCTACTTGCTCCTGGTAGTCTGGAGATCTACATGTCCTTGGTGGTCTAGAGCAGTGTTTCCCAACCAGTGTGCCTCCAGCTGTTGCAAAACTACAACTCCCAGCATGCCTTGACAGCCTTTGGGGAGTTGTAGTTTTGCAACAGCTGGAGGCACACTGGTTGGGAAACACTGGTCTAGAGATTCACATGCTTCTGAAAGCCTAGAGATCTACATGTTCCTGGTAGTCCAGAGATCTACATACACCCGGTTATCCAAAGATCTACATGCGTTTGGGGGTCTAGAGATCTTATCTACATGATCCTGTTGGTTAAGAGACCTACATGCTGCTAATGGTCTTGAATTATATGGTACATGCCCCTGGTGTTCTAGAGCTCTACTTGTTCCTGTAGCTCTAGAGTTCTATAGTACATGCTCCTGTCATTCTAGAGATACTCAAAAAGAGATCTAAAATTCCAATAAAATATATTGCATTGCATATCAGTGGATGTTAAAAAATACATAAGAATCATATTTGGAAATAAAATATTTCTCACATATCTGGATGCCTTTGGAGCTGTAATTTAGAAGCATGTTATTGTATTTTGTTGGGAGAGGTTAATAAAAAATCCACCAGCGAATACATTTTGGATGGGAAAAAGAACTTTTCAGAGCTGGAAGAGCTGGATCTTATGAAAAAGGATAACACAGATTTTTATGAAACTCAAGATCAATAATACGTGACTGCTCTTCTAGAAGATTAAAGGTTGCCTGGAATTAAAATATATTCTATATCTTTGAGAGCAGCTTTAAAGGTCAGCACCTCTTCTCCTGCCTGAAATAGAAAGTATTTCCAAGAGAGATATTTGTTTTAAAAGGTTCACTTTGGGACTACCCTCCCCGTAGTAGAAATCCAGCAAGGGGTCTGTGCTCTGGAACATCTCTATTACTCTTTTGAGTAGTCTTCCTGGACTAGAAGGTTTCACACAAATTATAGAGAGCTGTCAATTAAGAACAAGAGGACTAGGTGGGAGATTTATATCTACAAGGATGGGAATGGCAATTGAAGGTTCACATGGTGAGACATCAGCTTCTGGTGTACGATGCCTTTGGAACTGGGTCCTGCAGTTCCAAGATGTGACTTCTGTGTGATACAAGGTGAACCTTCTCTGTATTAACTTATATTTCCATAGTAATCCATGATTATGACCTTTTTATGTCAAATTGCAAAATCTGCACTGAGGCCCCCCATCTACTGGTGTTTCCTTATGTAGCAAGGAGCCTATTGGGGTCCTCATAGAATAGAGGTCTAGTAAAACTTTTTTTTAAAGGCACCAGCATGAGCACACTAAGCTGTTGCCAGGGCCATTTCAATAAAGGGTTCAAGGAGAAATAGCTTGCAGGGCATGATAAATGCCAGTGAATACACTTAACTGTACTTTGGGTTGAGAATATCTCGAGTTTCACTCTCACAGATTTCAACAGACCTATGATGTGACCGTCTCAAAATCTACCTTGGCTTCTATCGAAGTGCCTCTAGTTCGATTCCAAATTTTGTAGCATGAACCAAAGTGAACCTAAGAGCAAAATATTTGCGGATTTTTGATTGGCGTTGCCGACGAAACATGGTCCTTTTCTAAAGTTCATTTAGTCTGGAAAACTACTTGATGAGTGTGGTGCATCAAATGATGTTAATGCCCTCAACAGATGTGTACCTGCTTTCAGTACATCACCACCAAGTGAGCAAGACTTCGGATGGCATGACCTGTACCTATTTGCCTGAAAACGTAACGCTATATAACAATGTTCTAGTGACACAGTGTTGTGTTGGACAACATGAGCAGAATAAGTACAACGACCAAAACATGTAGCAAGGATCTCCATTCCACACTCAAGACCAGGTGCAAGGCATTTGTGGGAAGGTATTTCTGAGCAGTGACTAGATCCAACCATGGCCAATTAACCAAACAAAGTCTTCATACACGGTCAACTGGATAGTCTTTGCTTCAAATATCTGAAATATTAGGTTGTGTTGTATTTATAGGACCTATATTAAAGGATCAATAGGTCTAGCATGTCCCAAATGTTCACAACATTGGTCAACTCAACTGGCACGGTCAGCTCTATGGTCTACAAAATTTGACAAGGACATAACCCATTGTGTTCCTGTTCTATGTTAAACTTTAAGATATGACTTCCCATTAATTCTGCATGACTCCTATGCCAATAAAAAGGAATCATTAAGACACATCATGAAGATTAAGAACCCTTCAAAGTAGTGTATATCCAGGTGTAGACAAATGATCAGCAAATCCCTAGGAGCTCTTGAGGTATATTGAGACTTCAACAAGATGCTGAAATCCTATCTATAACCCATTACCTTGACCCCCAGGAGAAGCCACCTTCCCCCACCTACCGTATAAAATATTAATTAAAGGCTAGGTTTCTGAGGGATCTGAAATGAACTCCCAAGTCCAGGCTAAAAATCCCATCGCATTTTTAAACAATTTCAAATGAACTTTCTGCATTGAGATGTCAAATTATTATTCTACTTGAGCAATGTTTTGGAAAACAACAACCGTCTGGCCCGGCACAATTTAATCAGCAACACAATTAATGACCTTAACCCTTGGATGCTTCCCGCGCAGACTTCAATTACCCGGCAAAGCTATCCCTGCAATTTACTATGGACAGGCAATGCCACTTTTTCATTCAATTTCTAAGTAGAAAAAATAATAATATAAACAAGCTCGAATTTTTTTTGTGTGTGCAGATGCCGCATTGGAGACTGCACGCACCTATGGGCAGATTCATCTGTTTGGCCTAATCCCATGGGTCCAATTAGCAAAGCACGATCAGTGAAGGTCTATGCGCTATATGATTCGGGGTGTATTTACTGAGCATGTTTGCACATCCGTACACCGAGCAGATGAACGTATCCAATAATACTAGGCCGCAGTTATTATTGCCTGTTTATAATCCGTATTTCCAAAGGCTGTACCCAGAGTAGACGGCGAGTATTAAGATGTAGATTAGATGCCCATGTAAATGGTCATTTACAGTGGGGGGTTGGCCAGGAGTTTAATATTGATGGCATATTCAAAAGATAGGCCATCAATATCTGATTGCTGGGTGTCCAACCCCTCGCGCCTCCACCGATCAGCTGTTTAGTTGCAGCTCTGCAGTCTCTTGACAATCTCTTTCTAACAAAAGCTAGAACCAGCACTGTACCTCACACAAATCTAGAGATCTCCCCATAATTGCTCTGCTAGATTTTCTTCAGACTGGCAGCTCAAGAGGTATGTTGTTTCTCGGGGAGTGTGTCCTTTCTGCAGCAGCTCTTTCCCTAAGACAGCTCATAGGGTGTGTCCTCTCTGCTGCAGCTCTCTCTCGCTATATCAGCTCAGGGGGCAGGTCCTTTCTGCTGCACACCACTCTCTATCTCAGTTAGTACATGTGATTTCTGATGCAGTTCTCTCCCTATCACAGCTTGTCTTTTCTGCTACATCTCTCTCTCTGTAACGGTCACAGCTGCCAACAGTAGATAAGAATGGTGGCAGCTGGAGCCTGGAACTGGGCATCTGTGACCGCCTCTGTAAGTGGACGTGCACTTTACATTGTTACTGTACAGATTAAAGACCAGGGGGCAACGTTATAATGAAGTAAATGGAATATCTCACAATTTGAGCTTTTTGTATCAAATTAGTTTTTTCATGCTGAATTATCTTAAAATAATATTCAATCAGGGTCGTAACTACCATAGCGGCAGGCCATGCGACTGCTATAGGGCCCAGTCTTAGGATTATTTTCTCTTCTACTGGAGGTAACAACTTGGTCAGGACTCTATCATCTAAAGGAACAACTTCTAGAAAATGAAGCAGTGGAAAAAATGACCCAAGGATCATTGAAAAAAGTTTAGGCGGAAACCCCTCTGTCCTGTGTGGGGGGCCTGGTCTTATCTTTGCTATGGGCCCTGAATTTTCTATGTACGCCACTGCATTCAATGAGAAGGACATTATTCAGTGGAAGGACATTACTGGGGGCAGTGGAAGGACATTACTGGGGGCAGTGGAAGGACATTACTGGGGGCAGTGGAAGGACATTACTGGGGGCAGTGGAAGGACATTACTGGGGGCAGTGGAAGGACATTACTGGGGGCAGTGGAAGGACATTACTGGGGGCAGTGGAAGGACATAACTGGGGGCAGTGGAAGGACATAACTGGGGGCAGTGGAAGGACATAACTGGGGGCAGTGGAAGGACATAACTGGGGGCAGTGGAAGAACATTACTGGGGGCAGTGGAAGGACATTACTGGGGGCAGTGGAAGGACATTACTGGGGGCAGTGGAAGGACATTACTGGGGGCAGTGGAAGGACATTACTGGGGGCAGTGGAAGGACATTACTGGGGGCAGTGGAAGGACATTACTGGGGGCAGTGGAAGGATATTACTGGGGGCAGTGGAAGGACATTACTGGGGGCAGTGGATGGACATTACTATTACCAGAGACCATGCCACAGGCACCGGCGAGTGTGGTTTGGGGCAGATTCAAAGTTTGCCCTGGGGCCCATAGAACTCTAGTTACACCACTGCAAAGACCTACGGTACATATTTTTTTGCATAAAACATCGAAATATGACTTTTTATGAAGATATGACCACAGAGTGGCTCTCTTCGGTCAATACATTACTGGGAAAGCATAGAAAATCCTATAGGAAGTATTAAAAACAACTATTTACTTCTTTTTCGAACATCTCAGCTCCAAAGCTTCTACGTTACACAAAAGACGAGCCGAGAATCCACTTAAATGACGAAGTGTTTGATAGTTGTAAGATTGCGGCGGTAATGATTAAATTATCTATCAAACTTGGCAAGTTACACAATCTAAATTCTATTTGAAACACTTTACAGAAAACATTTTCTGCAGCGTGTGATCCTTCGCTGGAAGATATGACCTTGTCCTGCCCTGCCCATCAGCACGCGTCCCCGGTGAGGCTTCAGAACAGAGTTTGCACAAATTGTTTAAGACAGGAAAATGAGTATTTGGAATTGGGGCTGTTAAATTTCCACTCAGATACGGCCGGCGATCGCTCCACATCCTGACAGATCCTAAAGAGTTCCCGTGGGATTATAAATTAACTTCCCAACACGGTGACGGATAGAAAAAAAAAAATTCCAAGTGAGAAATTTGAGTTTTATCACACAGGGTATATGGACGGCTGCAGGAACCTTGAAAGTGACCTTGAAGAAGTTACGACGGCAAATTTTTGTGGGTCATTTGGGGTCCGTTGTGCTGTTGCTGTGGTAAGCAGTTCTTTCAAAATTGGCAATGAAATAAATGGAAGGGTGGAAGGGGTCACCTGTGCAGATCTTTCCCCGTGACATGGAATTTTGGAAGTAATGATATGTGACAGCTTGACAACTACCATCATCTGCTGGAAGGAAAGGCAGCAACAAAAGGATCCATTTACTAACGTTCTTCCTCAAAGTAAGTTTCTTGCAAGGAAAGGGAATAATAGCTCATCAGCGGGATATGAGGTCCTTGGAGGAGAATGTGGAAGCCGTCTACAATGGTTCCCTGCTCCCTCGGACTCTTCAATGGGTTATCTGATGTATAAAAAACATTAATAAATATTTTATTAGGAGATTCTGAAATGATAGTGGGGGTCCATCATTTCAGACCCCCATAAATTAAAGCGGAGAGCAACTACAAACCACTGGAGGACTGAAAATCTAATACATCACATATACAGCCCATTAATTTCACTGGAACCATGCAATGCTTTATTTCCCCTGTGGAGGCGCTGCAGGTAGTGTAAAGTTTTGAGATGGAAATACCCCATTAACGCAAAGCTTTTAGGGACAGTGGTCCATGCCACCAAAGGAGCTGTCATTGATATGCAGATTTTTTTTATGTGTTAGCATGTCAACTTTTTATTTATTTTTGCAAAGTCTTTCCCAGATGAGTGCCATACAATACTACCTTAGTCATGTTCATTGATATACTTATGTTTTAGGTCAGTATCATTCTGGGGTCCTCTGTGATGCTACAAGAACCTAACTTAAAATCCTATAAAGAATTTGGTGGGGGTGTGTTCTGAATTTTTTTAACAAATGTCAAAATACGCCCGTTTTACGGTCATATGAAACAATTTACAAGGGCTATTGCTACAACAAGGGGTTGTTTCACATTTGCACTTTATGTGCAGCCTGCCGGAGATGTCTGGATCCGGCACCGCCGGATGCTATCTGGCATTAGCCGGCCCCATTCACTATAATATGGACTGGCGGGGATCCGGACACAACTTGGCAAGCATGCTGAGAAACAGCTGGACGAAAACTGCTGTGGAAAGCGATATCTGCATATTTGCTTGGTTGTAGCTGGATCTCTGCTGGTCCCCATTATAGTGAATGGGGCCGGACGGCGATGCGTTTGCTTCCGGCAATGCCCTGTTGGAACAGCCTGCCGCATCTCTTTAATGGAAATGTAAAACAGGCCTAACACCCAGGACCCCCACAGATCAGCTGTTTGAGAAGGCACTGATGTTGGCAGTAGTGCCACGGCCTTCTCACAGCTTTGCCTAGGCCAAGTGATGTCACGTTCATTGGTCAGATGGCCTAGGTGCAGCTCAGCCCCATTGAAATGAATGGGGGCTAACCTGTGATACCGCTATACGATGGACGGCGCTGTGTTTGGTGAGCAGGAAGAAGGCCATGGCGCTACTGTGAGTACCGGCTGATTGGCAAGGTTCCCGGGTGTCTGACCCCCACCGATCAGATACTGATGACCTATCCAGAGGCTAGCTCGTCAATTAAAAAAAATCTCAGAAAACCCCCTTAAAGGGAACCTGTCACCAGGATTTTGGGTATAGAACTAAGGACATGAGTTGCTAGATGGCCGCTAGCACATCCGTAATATCCAGTCCCCATAGCTCTGTGTGCTTTTATTGTGTCAGAAAAACGAATTGATACATATGCAAATTAACATAAAAGAGTCATATCTTACTTGTGTGACCAGAGAAGAGTCATATTTTCAAGCTCTGACTCATCTTAGGTTAATTTGCATATGTATCAAATTGCTTTTTATACACAATAAAAGCACACAGAGCTATGGGGACTGGGTATTGCAGATGTGCTAGCGGTCATCTAGCAACCCATGTTCTCAGCTCTATACCCAAAATCCAGGTGACAGGTTCCCTTTAATATTATGGCTATATCACTAGGAAATGCCATAACAGTCTGGTTGGCTGGGTCCATCCTTTGGGTGCAAAAGGGAGGAGGTCCCTACAGCATTTCTCCTGCAGTGTCTATCCCATTCAGCTACTGTGGAAGAAACTACAACACGACTCCATTCAAGTAAATGGGGGTTGCGTTGTAGTTCCCTGCACAGGTGAGGGAACAGGCAGTCAGACCTCGATCAGTAGGTCATTACATATAATAGCTATGCCATCACTTACTTTAGTGGGAAGCTTTCTTTAATGGTGACAACAACCGCTCTGTCTCCTACACCGAGTGACTGCGAGGTAGTCACAACCCCGCCCCCTTTGTAAAGGTTAACTCCAATCACACTTCTAGAAGTATAAAGCAAGTCGTATGATTTCCTAGCTCCTTCCCTAGACAAACAGAGGTACACACAAATGGATGCCAATTCTGCCAACTTTTTGCAGCAATATCAGATAATTGGCAGCTTTCAATAGCAACTGCATAATTGCATAGATTAACAACGAAGAGCGTGAAGGAAAATTTCTTACCTCTGTGTTTTTTTCTTGCCAGAGACAGATTGAGAAGACTTGGGAACACTTAGCAGCACATATAAGCCGTGCTAATGCTTATCATCATGTAAAGCAATTACCCATTCTACACATCCTTTATGCCGTAATAATGGGATTCGGGAGACATCGCGCAGTAATAGTTTTATTCCATATTTATATTTGCAGAAAATCTTTTTCCATACAAAAGTCAGTCGTTTCTGAATGATATTATCCATCATAGCACAGTGGGTCCGGAGCACGAGGGAGATAAAAATGGCAAGTGAATCTCTGCTCTCATGTAAGACTATTACACAACAAGCCGCACAAGATGGATTATTCAAGGCGTCTCTGCGCGATACTGAAGTTCATGATGTAATCCATTCCGGCTGATGGATTGTTTGTCATTTCCCACTTTTGCAGCTTGTTACACGGCGTTCATAGAGGTTTGGAGGACGGAGGGTTCGCTCAAGTCTATGTTGGGTTTACAGGAGTCTAGTTAAGGCCTTTTATGAAGGTTTAGCTTAATGACCTATTGTTTAAATCAAGTTTCTATGTTCAACATATTTTTACGAATTTTTGGCGCTGTTTTTTAATTTTCCATGTCAATATATATTTTTTTAAAATGGTGAAATCTTGCAGTTTTCATAATGAGCTTCATACAAGTCTGACACATCCTGTGGGCATCACTTCCCAGCAGTCATCTCATCATATTATAGATATGACTCATATATATATATATATATATATATATATATATACATACAGTACAGACCAAAAGTTTGGACACACCTTCTCATTCAAAGAGTTTTCTTTATTTTCATGACTATGAAAATTGTAGATTCACACTGAAGGCATCAAAACTATGAATTAACACATGTGGAATTATATACATAACAAAAAAGTGTGAAACAACTGAAAATATGTCATATTCTAGGTTCTTCAAAGTAGCCACCTTTTGCTTTGATTACTGCTTTGCACACTCTTGGCATTCTCTTGATGAGCTTCAAGAGGTAGTCACCTGAAATGGTTTTCACTTCACAGGTGTGCCCTGTCAGGTTTAATAAGTGGGATTTCTTGCCTTATAAATGGGGTTGGGACCATCAGTTGCGTTGAGGAGAAGTCAGGTGGATACACAGCTGATGGTCCTACTGAATAGACTGTTAGAATTTGTATTATGGCAAGAAAAACCAGCTAAGTAAAGAAAAACAAGTGGCCATCATTACTTTAAGAAATGAAGGTCAGTCAGTCAGCCGATAAATTGGGAAAACTTTGAAAGTAAGGGCTATTTGACCATGAAGGAGAGTGATGGGGTGCTGCGCCAGATGACCTGGCCTCCACAGTCACCGGACCTGAACCCAATCGAGATGGTTTGGGGTGAGCTGGACCTCAGAGCGAAGGCAAAAGGGCCGACAAGTGCTAAGCATCTCTGGGAACTCCTTCAAGACTATTGGAAGACCATTTCAGGTGACTACCTCTTAAAGCTCATCAAGAGAATGCCAAGAGTGTGCAAAGCAGTAATCAAAGCTAAAGGTGGCTACTTTGAAGAACCTAGAATATGACATATTTTCAGGTGTTTCACACTTGTTTTTATGTATATAATTCCACATGTGTTAATTCATAGTTTTGATGCCTTCATTGTCATGAAAATAAAGAAAACTCTTTGAATGAGAAGGTGTGTCCAAACTTTTGGTCTGTACTGTATATATATATTTTTTAATGTAGATAACATAGAATTTACCTGTCACAATTGGTGATGGTCACAGCTTATCTCTTCTCCCTCCCTGCACAATGACCTCTCACAGGTCACATAGCATGCCCACAACACTCTCCCTCAGAAGTCAATGAGTCATCTCCAAACACTATGTCTATGTGACAGATATCTGAAGCCTGTTACAAAACTACCCCACAAAAACATAATGTGTGTTATTTTACTGATGGGATACAGAGATAATCAGCTTCCAGACAGTCGTGATGTTGCATAGCTCTAGTGATAACCCAATTTTCAGTCTTAATGGACAACTTCCACAAACATTAGTAATACACTTTTCTTACAGGAACTCAGAGCGCAGGGATCGATGTGTGGCTGGGGTGATTCCCTGGGAAGCCAGTGGCAGCCATATAGGCTCTCGACCCCAACACACAAGGCACACTACGGTCAATTTTGCAGGAGGCCAGTTTGCCCATTTGTATATTTTTTAGTGTGCTGCTTGACATTGTGTGTTTTTTTTCCCTATGCTGTGGTGTCACAGTGTGTAGGGTTAACACTCTTGTGTATATGTAATGCCCCAGAGGTGCATTACCACTTCTGCACCCTCTACTATCTCTTATGGTTAACATAAGGTCATCCTTTGCATTAATTTCCAGATCCTGCAAAATGTGCATTTCCATTTTTATGTAACTAGTATGTTCAAGTGTAATACGCCTGGTTCACCAGCAGATGGCGTCATACCAGGCAGGACTATTTAACCTAGAGGGAGGAGTTTAGATAGTTAGAAGTCAGTCTAGCGTGCCCCCTGCTAGGAAAAGGCTGTGTTCAAGCCAGCAGAGCACCTGCAGCTCTACTGGATGTTGAGGCCAAAGCCTGAAGCCTCTGAAGCCAGGAGTATAGTTCCCTGGATACAACTAGAGACAGACCAGACTACAGAAAGTAGAATACAGCAGAAAGGAAAAGATTCCTATTTAATCCTGTTAGCACAGCAGAGCCAGAGAGCAACCGACATAGCAGAGCTGAGTGTGTTTGTCTGCCATATTTAATGCCAAAGCCTGCTGGATAGTGTTGAGCGAACTTGTGTTTTAAGTTCAGAGCCTAAAGTTCGGGTTCAGGTTATCGAAGAATAGAGTTATGGATTCTAAATTCCGCTTATGGTCCGTGGTAACGGAATGCATAACGGGGATACTTCGATAACCCGAGCTTTAGACGCCGAACATAAAACACAAGTTCACTCAACACTACTGCTGGAGACCAAGACAAAGCCTGTAAACGGTTTGGAAGTAAGTTTATACAAAGTAAAGCTGCTGTTCAATGTTATACAAAGTCTGGACTCCACTTATTTCATCATCCTCTGCATCAACTATCCCTTTTTCTGCAACGGACGACCACACCTGGGGTTCCAGCATATCTGGGTTGGAGCACCGTGACAAGTGCAACACCATTAAGGGACATTTTGGCTACCCTACACCACTCTGGTATTCCTACACTGGGTACCACCATATCACTAAAAGTGGCCCTGTGCCCTTGTTGCTGCAATGCAACTGGCGTCACAACAAACAAGAAACTATAGACTTTTTCCTTCTTAAAGGGGCCCCATGGCCTCAGTCGGGTTGCCGCTGCATATACTACTCTGGTGCTATGATGTCATGGTGTACATTATCCTTGTAATGTAACATCACTGCATGGATAATCTCTGTGCTGTGACATCAGTAGATTATTGCTATACTGTAACGTCTGTGTGTGTATTATATTTGTAATTATTGTCACATCACTGTGTTTATCTCTGTACTGTGACATCACTGTGTTTATTATCCCTGTACGGTGACATCACTGTGTTTATTATCCCTGTACTGTGACATCACTGAGTTTATTATCCCTGTACTGTGACATCACTGTTTATTATCCCTGTACTGTGACATCACTGTGTGTATTATCCCTGTACTGTGACATCTCTGTGTTTATTATCCCTGTACTGTGACATCACTGTGTTTATTATCCCTGTACTGTGACATCACTGTGTATATTACCCCTGTACTGTGACATCTCTGTGTTTATTATCTCTGTACTGTGACATCACTGTGTTTATTATCCCTGTACGGTGACATCACTGTGTTTATTATCCCTGTACGGTGACATCACTGTGTTTATTATCCCTGTACTGTGACATCACTGTGTGTATTATCCCTGTACTGTGACATCTCTGTGTTTATTATCCCTGTACTGTGACATCGCTGTGTTTATTATCTCTGTACTGTGACATCACTGTGTTTATTATCCCTGTACTGTGACATCACTGTTTATTATCCCTGTACTGTGACATCACTGTGTTTATTATCCCTGTACTGTGACATCACTGTGTTTATTATCTCTGTACTGTGACATCACTGTGTTTGCTATTCCTGTACTGTGACATCACTGTGTTTACTATCCCTGTACTGTGATATCACTGTGTTTGCTATTCCTGTACTGTGACATCACTGTGTTTACTATTCCTGTACTGTGACATCACTGTGTTTGCTATTTTCTGTACTGTGACATCACTGTGTTTGCTATTCCTGTACTGTGACATCACCATAGAGATTTATAAGTCATATAAGTTGTGTACACAAAACAATATAAAGTAAGACTTTTAATGAAGGCTATTTGCAAAGCTGCTTTTTTTTTTCAATTTCATATGCTTTGATGCTATATGAAAATTGTTGCAAAAGTATGCATACCCTTTAAGTGCCAGCAATACAAAACAAAAATATACAGGAACAGCAGGGTAACGCGTGAGTGACAGATAGTCACACAAATGTAAAATAAAATGTCTATAATATCAATGAAAATGAGCAGAATGTTTTAATAAAACAACCGCTGAATCAGGGCTGATGGCAATATTTTAGCGCCTTTCCCGTGGCAATTACCGCTGAATTAAGTGACTAGTGGTACGTCTGTGCGCTGCGCCGGAATTTTAATTACTGGTAGTTCTGTGATGCGGGCTATGATCCCTCATCTCGCTGCTGGTAAACTGTCTCCAAATGCACATCCTAATTTAATGGAGCTGAAATTTTCTACATTTTCCGTCTGTTTCATTTGCAACATTAGACTGGATGAAAAATAAAAGGTAGAACGGCGCATATTTACCATGAAATCTCCCCTGATATCCAGTCCAAATAACTCAGCTCATACAGAACGCTAAAAAGAAATCCATGAAAAGACACCCACCGATTGTAGGAAGTGTCCCTAGAGATCATCTGCAGGGGAACTTGGCAGCAAGTGCATCATTTCCCCCCAGATCCACCACAGGGAAAAGGAAGCATTACATTTCCCATGGAAATCAATGGGCTGTAATACACATGAGGGACGCAGCGCTTCATTGTTTATCCAGGCACAGTGCCACCAGTGTAGTGTGGCTGTGTCTGGTACTGCAGCTCAGCTGTGCTCTCCCAATCACTTGAATGAGCTGCTGCACCAGACACAGCTGCATTGTACAAGCTGCCAGCTTGAAATAAATTTAGCAGAGCAATTGGAGCAATGAATGGGAGATCACTGGATCCATGTGAGGTAAAGGGCTGGTTGTAGCTTTGTTAGAAAGAGATTGTCGTACTATATGATGTCCGAGTCTCGTTTTTTTCGTCTAAGGCAGGGCTGGCCAACCTGTGGCTCTCCAGCTGTTGTAAAACTACAATTCCCACCATGCCCTGCTGTAGGCTGATAGCTGTTGGCAGTCCGGGCATGCTGGGAGTTGTAGTTTTGCAACATCTGGAGAGCCTCAGGTTGGCCATCCCTGCTCTAAGGGGTTCTCGGAGTTGAATTGTTTTTAAGGACAACTTCAGGGACGTATACCACACTTTTCATTTTGAAAAGGAGTCTTGTCTCACACTTCTTAGTCACATCTTGCTCCCTCCCATGAGACCTCTTATACATCTCATCCTCATACGTTTACTACATTTCTCAAGCTTATCAATAAGAATAATTCTGCCACCGATGTACATGAGAGAAGCCTCCGATAGATGCAAGTGGCAATCTCATGTACAAACAATGGAAGATAGTTAACTTGCTATAAGCATTCCCCTAGCGACACTAGTTGCATGTACAATTCCATTGAGGGAGATGCAATAGATATTCCTAGGTAATTTGAAAGCAAGCACCTTGAGAAATGATGATCGTGGTCAAAGGAAAATCCTCCCTCAAGCTCTGTCATGCATGTCTGAGAAACAGGAGAAGACTGGAAGACACATGATGTGAGCTCACAGGAGAGGAGGAGGGGCAGGATAAATGACAATGAATTACAACATAGATAACTTATATACACCAAATACAACAATGGCCACTAGATGTCAGCAAAGTACACTAAGCATAGTGGACAACAGATAGAACACTACAGTTAATAGGAATTCTGAATTAGAGCCATTATCTGGAACAGCACACAGAAAATCCATATTTTTATGGCATTTCTGATCATCACTAGGAATTCAAAAGGCGTGTCAGAATTGGATTCTCTGAATACTTTTAAAGCAACCCTCTAGTTTAAGAAAATTATTCACGTTACCTAGGGAGCGCCTCCCCGCAGCAGATACAGTAGCAGCAGTACAGAAGAGGTTTTAACAAATCTCATTCACACGCTATGGAAAATTTCCGCCACTGCCATAGTTACCAACACTGTAGCTGGTAAATTGGGGGCATGTAAGCCTCACCCCGGAAGTGTCTCCAAACCCATCTTCCAGGAATGTCCATTTATGTGGGGAGTTACTATGAGACCCGCTCATTTTCATTTCGGGACAGCCTGAATTTTCCAGGACTGTACATGAAAATTATGGGCACTCTCGTTGCATGCGATCACAGCAATCACAGGCTACAACACGCATTTACGCCATGTGAACATACCCTCACACAATCTTTGTCTAACAGCTGTCTTCTTGTATAAGAGGTAACATCTGACATATCCAAAGTTCAAATCCCCCATTTCTCTCTAGCAGTTGGGGACCCTCTCCACTATGTCCTATCTATATAGATGGCTAATGGATGACGCACACAATTAACCCCAGAGACAACTGGCTGCCGGTTTTGATCTCGTTGTTGGTACACTGTCTCCAAATGCACATCTTAATCTAATGGAGCTGAAATTTTCTACATTTTCCATCTGTTTCATCTGCAGTATTAGAGGGGAAAGGTAAAAAATGGAAGAACAGAGCATATTCATTCCGGATTAAAGGGTTATCCGGCACTGAACTATTGATTATCTATCCTTAGATATCAGATCGACAGGGTCCAACTCCCGGTGGTCAGCTGTTTTGCAGTAGTTCCGGCATCAGGAACAGTCACCGGATCTACATAGCTCCGTCCACTGTATAGCAGTCCGGCCTGGTTACTGCAGCATGTGAATGAGGCCATGCTGCAGTTCTCAGCACAGCCAGGTGGTGGGGGCACCACTATGCAAGGAAAAACTTTCAAGGGGGTGCTGTGGCACCTTCTTTTTCAACATAGGTGCCGATGCCAATCCACAATCTCCTTCTGTTAGGAATAACCCTTTAAGCGACTTCCCACATCATCGACAGGTGTTTTGCATTCAGATGAAGCACTGATCTTCCATCCCTGACCGCATAGTTTAAAGCCGTTTACTACATATGGCGCACAGAGCCAATTACTCAGAACAGTGCCTTCAATGTTACTTGCACCATGTCCTACTTGATTTCTAACCAGTCCAGGATGTCATCTGTAATAACCTGCTTTTGTGAAGTAGAAACAAGGTAAGGCTAGCTTCACTGCTGCAGCTGTCCTCTATGGCAGGCTGTTCCGGCATAGAACAGCCTGCTAGATTTCTCTGGATCTGGCATTTGTTGTCTATAATGAGGTTTAGCAGAGATCCAGGTGCTTCCTGGCAAATATGTTGGAAATTGGTCGAACCAAAACTGCTGAGCACAACAGTTTTTGTCCTGCCGATTTCCGGCATTCTATGCCAGAACGGCCTGCCGAAGAGGACATCTGCAGATGTGAAAGTAGCCCAAATCAGATCACCATAACTCAGCAATACAGAGATGGAAAGCTATGGTCTCAAAGCTGCTAGTCTCCATTGAAAGTTCCATCAAAAGATGTAACCTGAAGAACTCAACTGTAAGTCAATTTGAATCCCTTGAGGCCAGTAGTGAAAACAGACCCGGCAAGGTGATGTGGTTTCTGTTATGAATAGAATCCAATGGAACAGACCTTTAATCAGCAAGACCACCTTCTGTGATAAAATAAGCACTATAAAGAACATAAATGAGAAGACTACAGACTTTTTATTGTTCCAATGCAGTTAAATAATTCTGTGCATGCAGCTCCTATGGAGACCTATGCATCTCCATGGTAACAGACTACAAACTATGTAGTCTGATTCTATATTTACACTACATTCCATTTTCTCCCTTAGTAAAAAGTAACAGCTGTTACACAGACCTAAAAGATTAAAGTAACCGGGGGGGGGGGGGGGTCCATAACAACCAATCAGATTCCACCTTTCATTTTCTAAAGGAGCTCTGAATAATGATATCTTTGATAAATTACCTCCAGTGTTTATTTATTGTTTTTTTTTTTTTTATACAAGGATCCCCATCCCTTCCTTATGTACAGAGAGCAATTTATTGGTGCACTTCTCTTAATAATTTGGGTATATCTTGGGAAGTCTCTGTACTAGAAACAGAATTTACGCCAGTTTCTGGCACAAGCAATAATTTAATAATAAATAGCAAATAATTGCAAATTTCTGTGCAGGTTTCATAATGATTTTTTTTATCTGCCCAGAGTACCCCAGAAACTGCTGTCTTTCCATCCCCTTTGCTCAGCTTCACTGCATCCCGGCAGGATGTTTGCATGGAGAACTTCCTGTTTTGATCAGCTTCCTGTGCGGTTTTCTAACCAAACCCAGCATCCTTTGCTCTCCCCTTTGCACAGGGTTGCTCTACCTTTCACACTGTTCCCTCTGCAGTGGTCATGCCCCCTACATCTCCCCTCTCTATGTTGGTTAGGCAGAACTAGCCCTGTGAAGAAAAGCAAAGCATGCTTGGCTTGGTTAGAAAATCTAACAAGAAGCTGATGGAAACAGGAAGTTCTGCATGTAAACATTCTGCCAGGATGCAGCGATGCTAGAAGGAGGGCAAAGAAAGTCCTGACATGAAAAACAGGTGTATGGGGCAAAAATATGCAGTGTTTGGGATACTCTGGGGAGATGAAATGTTTTTATGAAATTGGAGAACCCCTTAACTCTATAGTAGTAATTGCAACTGTTCTGACCTAAAAAAAAAAGTCTCAAATTTTGGTGTATGCCAGTTTTGCACAGAAATGGGTGACATTTTTCAATTTTACTGGATGTGGCTGGGGCAGAAACTGGCATCAATTGTAGTGCAAATCTATGCCATCTGATATCTAGTGTGGATTTACTTTTCTGCCAGAAGATGCCTATACAGTCCCTATAAAAAAGATACCTAAATCTAAAAGCGACATGATAGTTAAAGGTGCACAGTGACTGCCATCTGTTAGAAACGCAGCAGCAGGACGAGGACCGGAGTTGGAAGACAACCACCAAAATCCATGAGTTTGAACAGTTCAGATAGGATCTACTTGGGACTGATCCTCAGCGACCATAAACATTCACAGTAAGCACTGGGTTCACATACTTTCTTTGACAAAGGCATTCGATTCTTAAATGATTCAAAAAGTTACCATTTGGATCTTTATTACAGTTATAAATTCCTTCAAGATGCCAACAAGTTTTTTGAAAACGAATGCAAAATTCTACAGGGTTCTCAAACTTCCTAGCATCGTAAAAAAAAAAAAAAAAAGCAGATAAGAGGCAGCTCGATAGATTTAATTAATCAGGACTTCAGAAATCCAGCTCGAGTCATTACTATAAATGAGGGGAGAAGCAGATTTCTTCCTGCCGTTCCAGGTATTTTTTGGCAGTGATGTACAGAACAAAGACTCGCTCACAGTCGCCTGGAATATAAAGGTCTAAAAATAAGCGCTGCCATAACGTACAATGCTTCCTTCCCACATTGTGCTCCGCGTTGTCGGCTCAGACGTAGATCTTTTTCGCCCTAAGTGTTACCTACATTCAATAAATACAAGTTAGCTGGGTAAATGCATCACCTGACTTTCTTCTCTTTGGATAATACACTGAAAATTGATGTTCGGTGTCAACCTAATTACTATTATTCTGTTTTGCCGCTGACCTTTGTGTCGCCGAGGGCAGAATACGGCACATTCTCATTCAGCATCGCAGCCAAGTCTTGCAGAATACTTTCTATTACATTTAGATGGAGACGGAGGTAATAATGAATTCTAAATAGAAAAACACAGAGGAGCCAATAAACCCA
Organism: Bufo gargarizans; assembly: GCF_014858855.1. Taxonomy (NCBI): domain Eukaryota; kingdom Metazoa; phylum Chordata; class Amphibia; order Anura; family Bufonidae; genus Bufo; species Bufo gargarizans. The sequence continues at coordinate 39,263,339 of NC_058086.1, forward strand.
TGGAGACACCACGGCTATTTAATGCTAGGACAGCTTCATTCATAGGTCTGAGTGTAGGAATATGCAGAACATTACGACCTAATAGTTCCCATCAAACTCATATCATGTGATAATGGAAACATAATATTGCTCTAGTATTCCCTGAGTTTTCGAAAGGGCATTTTGCTTGCCCAGAGTTGGGCATTACACTTATGCGCCGGCTACACCTGAAAATTGCTGGCTTTAAAATGTTAGTTTTCTAGATTGGATGTACTCAGGAAAAACCTGAGGTCTAGTTAGTACTTTGGCCATTGGAGAGATTAGCACGAAAACAGTCTTTTAAGGGGTTGTCTAGTTTAGAAAAACTATTTTCTATGACTCTATTAAGTCATTCTGATTTAATACAGTGCAGTGAGGCACTAAGCTGGCTTCTCGAGTCTACCCTCTGGTAGCAGAAGATCCCATGCTGAGGAAAATCCTTAGCTAGCTCTCCCTCTCTCTCAGAACTCTGGCACCCTGGCCAAAGGGCTGATGGACCTGGGTCCATAGCTCAGTCGTCTCTGTTGGCTCCATGGTCAAATGGACTGGTGACCCAGGGTCTGTGGCAGAGTATCCCCATCTCAGTGTCTTCTAGTCAATCATGCAGTCTGACAGTCTCTCTGAACACTGGTCCCCATCTGCAGATCACTAGGGGCTTCGTTCACATCTCTGTTTTGAGATCCGGCAGGCTGTTCTGGAAAAGATCTTCATTGACTGTAATGAGGTCCAACAGTGATCTGGCCGATTTCTGGCATAAATGCCTGGTTTCAGCCGGACAAAAACCGTTGCATGCAACATTTTTTTTGTCAGGTCGACAGTCGGTGTTTGCTGGATCTCTGAAACAGAAATGTGAATGCAGCCTAGAACATTCTAGTGGGAGTGGTGGATGGGAGAAGAGCACCCTAACAAACAAACATTGTTGTATATTCAGTCTGCTATAAACTTGTATTGAGCCTCTAAGTTTCTTCAATGAAATCCAGTTAAAATAAGTAAGGTTTTCTTATGTCTAAAATAAGAAATCTTTGTAGCTCATTTAAATGGAAAGCCAGTCTTTGTTTGGCCAACATCTTCACTTGGTTCTTTCCTTTCTGACCAAAGTCTTCACCACTGTCCAAACTCAAGGACATCAAGACTTTACCCATCATAGAATTCTCCAACTCTTAGATCCATAAAGAGCCACAGACAACAACCTAACCTGATAAATTCTGATCCTAAAGAGGTTTTCTGGGACCCAGCAGTTCCCACAAACCTACCTTAATTATACATGACTTGCCTGTAGAAGAAAGTTTGTAAAACACTTACCATCCCAAAGTTGTGTGGATCGGCAGCTCGGGAACCCAATCATGTGATGTACCTCTTTTGAAATCCTCCCTCAATTGATGCTGCATCATTTACCAGGTTTCAGGCCCGGGCTATGGACAAGACATTTCTACTGTTGTGGATGGGGCCAGAACTATTTCTCTCCCTGGCGCATGTGCATAGGAATAGTCCTGGCCCTATCTATATCAGAAGTGTCGTCTCACTCATAGTCCAGGCCATAAACCTGGTAAAAGTTGTGGTATCAGCGGAAGCAGGATATTCAGAAGAGGAGCATCATGTGACCAGATTAACAAGCTGCCAATTCACACAACTTAGGGATGGTAAGTATATTATAAACTTTCTTCTACAGGCAAGTCATATGTTATTAAGTTGGATTTGTAGGACCCACTGGATCCCAGAAAACCCCTTTAAAAAACATCTACCTGCCAAGAGGACCTCAATCTCTCTGGAGGACCAGTTCATCCATGCATTCCGTTGATAGTCCATTGATTTTGATGGACATGTTGTAATGGTGGTGCTGCAAGTAAACTGAGCTGCAAAATTAATCTGCAGATTACAGATAATCATGAAGGGTCCCCATGATTCCTGCTTACCAAATGAATTGCCGAAAGTGGACAATCCTTTTAAGAATGGATACCAATTACTTCTACGGAAAGTTTTCTACGGCACACAATTATTACAAAGTATTTTCCAGTCTTCAACTTGTGCTGGAATCACTGATTAAATTCCAATCTTGTGTTCCAATCTTTTGTGGTCCATGCCGGATTACGCGAGATGAAATAACAAGATAATGCTTAGTTAAGCCAAAAGGTAAAAAAAAAAAAAAATGAACACAGCAAAAGCTATCTACATTCGGGAGTCATCTCAGCCCCTGCCTCATCATGCACCTTGCAAATAGCCATGCCATACGGTGCTAAAATAACACCGCCATATAGTGCCCATGGCAGTGCAAGATAGTTGCCTAAATAATATTAAAGTCTCCTACCTAGTATTGTGTAAATCCCCTCAGCTCGGATCCATCACAGCCTGGACTCCATAAGACCACTGAGGTGTCCTGTGATATCCAGCACCAAGACCTTAGCAGCAGCAGATCCTAAGTCTTGTAAGTTGCCTCCATGGATCGGACCCATTTTTTCCAGCGCCTCCCACAGATACAGTGCTCTATCGGATTGCAATCTGGGGAATTCGAAGGCCAAATCACCACCTTGAACTAATTGTCATTTTTCTCACACTATTCCTGATTTTTTTTTTCAGTGTGGCCAAGGCATTATCGCGCTAGGCCTTTAGGGAATACAGTAGTTCATCATGTATATAGCGATATAGACAATGCAGTAGGTTTACCTGCAGTCCTACAGTAAAATCCCACCGTTAACTTAAAGGTAGATAGCATTGCCACAAAAAAAACAAAAAAACTTTATTGGTATCAAGGATAAATAAAAGGCTATCTGCCCAAAAATAGTGTATAAAAAATGAGGGTAAGGGATGGTGTGCACTCCTTAGTGTAATAGGATTGGCTGCCCTTATTAATATTGCTAAATGCCCTATAGTTGCCGGACACACATGCACACTAGTATTGTCCACTTGGGCTAGCAGCAGTATAGTGTAACAAGCAAGCACTCATAACAGGCGTGCCACCACACAGACCATAGGTCAGGCATCCATCAACGCAACCATCCGTGTTCTTTCAATCTCTCTTAGCAACTAGGTACACTGGATCTTACTGGTGCTTCGTAGACCTGGTCTCTTTCCCTACATAGACCTTCACACTGTAGGCTATATTATGATGTCAGTTGAAGGTGAGTATGATGCGGCTATTCGATTCACGTCTGGTGAATAAACAATGCATCTGACGGCGCCGGGTAGGTGAAGAAATGGATGAAAAATAAATGATCATAATAAATGGAGGTTGCTGGAAAGAATATCTCATAGTTGTCTGTTAGTACATCAGCGGTGACGTGAATGGTGACACTGAGAACATATCTAGTGTCAACCACCGCGCCCCACTTGCAAAATCGCCCGCCTGCATAATATTAAGTGTGATGTGGTATTCCTGTGGCCGGTGGCAGAGCGTCCATCCAATTTAACTTTATGACAGATGACAGTTTGTTTTTTATTTTTTTGGCAATGCTATCTACCTTTAAAGGGATTCTGTCACCACATTTTACCCCCTACAGTAAAACATAGCTACCTGTAGGTCTCCCTGAGCTGTATTAAATTATGCCCTTATTAACTAATAGTCTTCATTTATTTCTTTATAAAATCGATTTTAGTGATATGCTAATGACTTACATAAGGTGCCCAAGGGGATGTCCTTTCCTAACTTGGTGCTCAGCCGCACCGCTACCCCTCGGTCCGGTGCCCAGCGCCGCCTCTATATAATATATTCAAAGCCGGCGCGCTGACGTAATCCCTGAGCCTGTTTGAAATACTGAGCGTGCACACTACAAACTATAGTCTGCGCCCGCGCGGACTAGAGGTATTGGCATCGTCGAATGAAGGGCGCATGCGCCGGCACGCTGTTCTGCACCTCGTTTGTCTAGGCGAACGGAGTCACACAGGGGAGGAACTGCTTCGTTTTACTCATCAAGAAATCTAATTATGGCTTTCTCTACGACAACTCAAAATCTGAACCATGGTGACCGACAACGGGAAGAACATGGTGTCAGCGCTGCGTCAGGGAGGGCTGAGCCAAGCCCCTTGCATGGCACACGTGTTCAATCTGGTTGTCCAGCGCTTCCTGAAGTCTTCCACCCATCTGCAAGACATCCTAAAAATGGCCAGGAAACTTTGCGGAGTACGAGTCGCTGAAGTGCATGCAAAGCACACTCTCTTTGAGCTGCAGCAGCAGAACGGCATCCCCCAACATAGGCTGATGTGCAACGTTTCCACCCATTGGAATTCCACCCTCCATATGTTGGACTGACTATACAAACAGAGAAAGGCCATAAACAAATTCTTGATGATCCAAGCGGACAGGAGTACTCCCCTGTGTAACTTCCATGTCAGCCAGTGGCAGCTCATGCGTGACACCTGCAGTTTGCTCAGGACCTTTGAGGAGGCCACATTATTTGTCAGCCACCAGAACTACAGGATGAACAACGTCATGCCACTGCTTCATGTCCTGGACCAGATGCCGGTAAATCTGGCTGGTCAGGGGACTGGAGACATGGCGGCCTAGATCTCATGGCCACATGACCCTGTGGGGACTGAACTGGAGGAGGAGGACATTGGAGCACAAGAAATGTGTAGCGAAATGGGTGGTTTTCATACACAGATGACAGGAGAGAAGGAGCAGCCAGAGGAGCTACAGGGCGATGAGGAAGACTAGGCAGAGGACCCAGACATACCGTGGCAGTATGCAGTGGAGATGTCCCTCCGAGTCACTTGCACAAATGGCCCGATGCATGCTCACTTGCTTGCGTAGTGACAGCCTAATTGTCAGCATTTGGCAGAGGGATGACTTCTGGCTTTCCACCTTGTTGGACCTTTGCTACCGGTCCAAAATGGGGGCCCTTTTTACACCCGCTGAGAGGGAGGACAAACTGAACTACTATAGAGGCATCCTATGTAGTCAGTTGGCCGCTGCCTATCTGCGCTATTGTCCATACTCTTGCAGGTCTGACCGGGGGGCCCTCTGCGCTCACGTTCCTCTGCCATGGCTGCTGGGAGAGTAGGAGCAGTTTCTGCTCCATCAGCAGCAACTTGAGTCTAGAGTCGCTGATGAGCAGCTTTCTTCACCCGCCTAGTGAAGAATCTACTCACCAGCAGCAGCTTGACCTGGAGCAGGACCTGAACCAGCAGGTAGTGGCATACTTGGACAGTACCCTGCCACCCTACATTGAAGATCCGCTGGACTCCTGAGCAGCCAAACTGGATTTGTGGCTGCAACTGGCAGAGTTTGCCCTGGAAAAGCTGTCCTGCCCTGGCATCTGAGCGGGTGTTTAGTGCGGCAGGGGCCATAGTTACCCCAAGAAGAACTTGCCTGTCCACCCAAAATGTGGAGAGACTGACCTTTGTCAAGATGAATCAGGCGTGGATCAGCCAGGATTTCCAGCCACCAATGCCTGATGCATCAGACTAGATCATCCATGGTGCCACACCAACACTTTGACAAAAGAGATTGGTTTCGTCTGGCTACCTGCCTCAGCTAATATTCTGATGCTGCCACCCGCCTGATGCCACACATCTGGTGCCAAGTGCTCCTCCTTTCACTCACCATCTTCAGCTGGTACCGGTATTGACACCCACGTACCAACTCTGTCAACGGGTCACTCTGTGGTCTCCTGATTCTGCTGCCACATCAACACTGTCATTGTGCCATTCTGTGGCCTCCTCCTGATGCTGATGCCACCCCCACACTGTCATTGTGCCACTCTGTGGCCTCCTCCTGATGCTGCTGCCACCTCCACATTCTGTCATTGTGCCACTGTGTGGTCTCCTCCTGATGCTGCTGCCACCTCCACACTGTCATTGCGTAACTCTGTAGTCTCCTCATGCTGCTTCCACCTCACCTCTATGTCATAGGGCTACTCTGTAGACTTCTCATGCTGTGCCTACCCTCCCCTGGGCCACTATTTTGCCTTTCAGCCTGGCTGACATCATCATTTATTTGACCATTCTTCTGATCTGTCAGAAGGAAGGAAAAATGAGACGCACAATGGACACTGTCTATGTAACATCTGTAAGGCCTGCACGACATGGTCCCTATTTTGCATCAGAATTGGCTTATGATTTGGTAGCCAAAAGCAGGAGTGGGTACAAAATACAGAAGACATGCAAATATTCCATTCACGTGTCATCTCTATTTTGGATCCACTCCTGTTTTTTTTGGCTTTAGCAATACTGATGGATTACTGACCAAATGCTGACCGAGTGAAGGCGGATGCTCCACAGACAGGATGCATTTTGGGGGGGGTTATTGTTTTGACGGATCAGAGGAAGGGCAAAATAATCAGTGACGTCAACACAAACTTACTGCTGACATCCTCTCCACTCTGTCGGGGGCTCTACTTGTATAAGCGTTTAATAGAACAGTTTCTGTAGACACCTATGTGGAATCAGCTGCCGACGGTGTAAAAGGAGTGCGCTATTTCACGCTATAGTAGGATCTTGGGCCTCTGCACGGTTCTTTATACCTGGTGCCAACATTGACCTGTAAGGCTGAGTTCACATTTGAGTTATTTGGTCAGTTTTGGCCCCGTGACTGCCCAAATAAGTGAAGTGTGCAGTGATTCTAAGAGCGACGCCTGTCATCTGTATGTCATACTGAATGGCAGTATTGTTGTATTGTTTCACTACCACAGCAGACTCCCTATGCGTGTTACTGGAAGGCACAGTGTTCTACACCACTATAAAGGCTCTCTGCAGCCAGGAAATAGACGTTTTTTAACACGATTCGCCACAAATAAATTCGTATCGAACAAAATTTTTGGGGAAAATTTGGCAAACCGGCCGAATCTAATTTATAAGAAATTCTCTCATCTCTAGCATGAATAGCACGCTCGGCTCTGCTACATTTAGTATAGGGTGTATATTTAAGTAGCCGTTTTAATAGTTTTTAACAAGCTTCCTGGAAAGGCGTAAAAATTCCCTTAAAATCCTAATTAAATGAAGATTTTATGACCTATTATTTTTTTTCTGCCGAGTAGGTCGTAAAGAAATGACAGCTCCGGACACATCGGATCTGGAGAACTTACAATCTAACGTCTGACGATGGAGAATTAAATGACATCTCGTGTTACTGTGTCCCGACACCCGGACCCTCGGGACCTCTGCACAAACATGAAGCAAATTGATCTTTCTAACATTTAAATTGATATTGATCCCTAGCGCAAGTATCAGAATAATCAGCGGCGTCACAATGCGCACATTGTTGGATACACATTAACGGCCATAAAGTCTGCAGTTACCGAAACGCAAACTCACGGAGGATCGCCCGGATCTTCTTTCTAGGTTATCAGAGTCCATCATTCCTCGCTGACACAGAAACTAAAACGGTGCTTTCCGTAATAAATACCGTGGGGCAAGGTTATTGGCACTGTCATAGGGACACACATTACATTTAAAGGGAGTTTACACCCAAAATATAAAATGATCCATATGTTAGTAAATCAGATGTTAGAGCAGCAACCAGAGTTTGATGACTAGATTTTATTTACTTAGGGAGATGTTGGCATTTCTATGCATACCCCTCCACCTTCCCGGATCCGGATTTCAGTGGCTGTCCTGCAGTCCGGTTTGCCACCTTTCCCAACAAAAAATACTGGGCAAATTAAGCCACAACCCAAAGGGGGTGTGGTTGTGGGGGTGTGGCTTAACACTGGGTGTGACGTCGCTGTTATACTGTGGCTCCCCAGGAATATTAAATCCCCCATTAGCGCCCCCAGTAATAGTAATGCCCCCATTAGTGTCCCCTCAGTAATAGTATTGCCCCCATTAGTGTGCCCCAGTAAGAGTAATGGCCCTATTAGTGCGCCCCAGAATGAATAATGCCCCCTATTAGTGCCCCCCAGTAAGGATAATGCCCGCATTAGTGACCCCCAGTTAAAGTAATGTGGCCCTCATCCCCCCGGGACCTGTCACTCTGGGCCGGCTCACTGACTGTAGAGTGTTGTGTGAGAGTCCAGCAACTTTCCTGGGCCTAGTAACGGAGACCGGGTGAGAGGGGAGGTGATAGGAAAGGAGCGCAGAAGAAGAGCCGGGGACAGGAGGAGCGCAGGCCCGCGGCTCGTCTCATTGTTATCCGGCCTGATCTAGGAGTGAGAGAAGCTCAGTCCCGGCGCGGACGCCATGCTGTGGGGCGAGGGTTTGCTGCTCTCCTTCAGCAGCGTCTTCGTGCTCCTGACCACCCGCAGCCCCCAGCTCTCCGGCTTCCAATCCATCCTGACCGGTGGCTTCGTCCTCTTCAGGTTGAAGCCGATCCCGAAGTGCCGGCCGCTCACAGCTTGCCGCCGCTCACTCACCGCCAGGCTGTCAGGACCGTGAGCGAGCAAGTCAGACAGTCTGCACTGCAGTTTGAAATGAATCCTGTGCCTGGGTCTGAGAAAGGCTTGTACCCGGACACAGGATTACAAACCCGAACTGTCCGGGTCATTCCCGTACGGGTGGCAACCCTACTACCTGCAGTCCTGAGATGGGTATGTCTCAATTTGAAATGTATCTGCGTCCTCAGGATGCAGATACGGTTGAATGCAATGGTGGAAAATACATTTTGTGTGGGGGCACGACGGGGCATAAATACTGTGTGGGGGCCCTATAGGGGCAGAATAACTGTGTGGGGGCCCTATGGGGGAATACTGTGTAGGGGCATTAAGATGGTTGAGTGTGTACAGACAGATTTTGGGCAGAGTTAGAGGCATGGCTTAGTGTACAAAAAATATGCCGCAGTGAGCTTTTCAAAAGTTGGGAGGTATGTTTTTACGTGTTTACATGCGGCACTGTGTAATGCTTAAAGAGTCACTGTTCTTTCACACAATTGGAGAACGGTGTAACTAGCAAATTTCTAAATCCCTTAATTTACAAAATCTGCCTCCATTCACCTGAAAAAATAACCTGTAAAGTCAAGGCCACTAGGCGTCCACGTCCACCTAATTTGCAGTCCAGGCAAGAGCCGACTCTAGAAACAGAGACATAGAAGATGGTTCACAGGAAATGGGGGCGTGTCAGAGCTAGCTGAACTCCTGAACCTGATAGAACTGCTTCTGAAGAGCAGAGAAGCTCCTGTGTGTCTTTAAGCCTGATCTACTCCTCCATATCAGCTTACTGAGCCCCTAGAAGAAAACAAACGCAGTGGGAAGTAAGGGAAGGGAGGTCACTGCATACACTACTGGCTGATTCCATACAAGGGAGACATCCCCTGCTCATGAGAGAAATGCATCTAGCTGTGCAAGTAAAACAAAATGATATGGCTGAGGAACACATTAGCGAAGCCCAAAACAGACCTACTCCCTCACAGTTGTGATTCTACAATGAAGCACAGCCATTGTGCATTTTTTTTTTTTTATTCAAGTAAGCTTATAAGGGGGTTGTCTCACTTCAGCAAATGACATTTATCATGTAGAGAAAGTTAATTCAAGGCACTTACTAATGTATTGTGATTTTCCATATTGTAGGAAAAAGCTCCAGCCTCTCTGGTGGCTGGGAAGGAGGAGAGCACATAGTCCAGCACTTTTTCAATAGTGTGCAACCACGACCACCAATGCTGGTCATAATCATGGAGATGAGCAGTGTATAATGTGATAGAAAAATTAATCTGGTCAACAAAGGAGGCAATATGGATAATTACAAAACATTAGTAAGTGCCTTGTATTAACTTTCTACATAACAAATGCCTTTTGTTGAAAGGAGACAACCTCCAAGTTTGGCGGTGCTGCAGGGAAGCTGAACACTAACTCACTACAGATTACAGCTGATCATTGGGGGTCTTAACAAGGGGACATTTTGTGATCAGCTTTTTACAAGAGACCATTCTAACAAGTAGAGACCTGCACACAAATGGTTATAGTTATCTGATTTGCTAAATTGTATATGTCTGGCTACACACAGCCTCCACTAGAGGGAGCTAGCAATTATAGAGCTAGTATCGAACTGCTTCATAAATCTGGATGGTGTGAGCTCCACCTAGTGGCCACTATAATCCACCTAGTGGCCACTGTAATCCCTCCCACCACAGGTCTAATATTAGTCACCTGGCTGCCTCTATGGCCTGATTGCTACTGAACTTAGAAGGTAGATAGCCGGGGTGTTCACAACATGAATTCTCAAATTCAGCCATCTGAATCCATAGTGAATGCGAACCATGTAGTGAATGCCGATCAAAGGTGGAGCTCCCCTTTAATATCACTTCTGATGGGAATTTCTCTTTACATCTAACATCCGCTCAGCTCTTTTACTCTGATGACGATAAATAATTAACACCGTGTTATTTCTGTGCATCACATAAACTGTCAGCTAAGTTGGTTTTCTCGCAGCGGGCAACTTTTGCGAGCAGAAAACTTGTCTGCAACGATTAATACTTAAAAAAAAATAATTCTGATGACAAAAGTCTGAAGACAAAGACACAAGAGGCTGATGCCACGTTTTGCATTACCACCAAGGAGATGATGACAAGTCCTATGGAGTCTGTGACAGCTCTTTGTGTTTTCCCGTGTATTTCGCCACGTGCATTTGTTAGCGGATTTCACGTGCATTTTTAGCAAGGAATATTTTATTTTGGAATCTCTGCCACAATACACACAGAAACCATCAACCGTCCTATGGATTTCTATGGGAATGACACGCTGCAAGTCATGTGGAGCGTAATTTCCCGCATGCAGATACGAAATCCATACTGGGGGAAAAAAGGGAAATTACGGAAAGTGACAGCAGATAGCCACATTGCATGGCCACGTAACCTGCACGGTCAGGAAACGTGCACTAGGTGCAAACGAGATGGTTTTCATTTAATGACCAAAGGTGCGGCACTAAATCACAAAGTATATCAGAACATTACGTTTGAAGATGTGATCACGGGGGTGGCTATTTAAAAAATTGCTTTGGCGATTGTGAAAAAACTTCCTACATTGAGGCTCTTTTTTTCCTGTGGTTTGTAGATGGGGTAGATTCCTGCCGACATATATGAACCCATCACATTTCAGTATTCCTGCACATTTTACTCATCGTCCTGTATGCCTCAGAAAGTGACCCTCTGCCTTAAAATGCGCTACATATAAAAATGACTCCACCATAGTGAGTGGTTTTCTTCCTTTATTCATCACATGCGTAAATTCCCAGAGAGGAGTGCACTCTTCCTGTCTCTCTCTGTTTTTCTGCATCAGTAGTACTGACAGCAATACCGGTCTATGCTACTGGCTGTCAGTGAGCTACCTCTTCATACAGTAAATGTCAACTGAGAAAATTTAACAAATTCATTATGTCTTGCGGCTCTCTGTCTTTTTGTGTGTGTTTTGCTGTGTTATTTTTCAAGCCTGCTAAGCTTATTAACAAATGCATATTGTAACAGTATATCAAATGAATGAAAGACTGTAACTACTATAATACTTCCCCTACGTACAAGAATATAACTACTATAATACTTCCCCTACGTAAAAGAATATAACTACTATAATACTTCCCCTACGTAAAAGAATATAACTACTATAATACTGCCTCCTATGTACAGGAATATAACTACTATAATACTGCTCCTATGTACAAGAATATAACTACTATAATACTGTTCCTATGTACAAGAATATAACTACTATAATACTACTCCTATGTACAAGAATATAACTACTATAATACTGCCTCCTATGTGCAAGAATATAACTACTATAATACTGCTCCTATGTGCAAGAATATAACTACTATAATACTGCCTCCTATGTACAAGAATATAACTTCTATAATACTGCCTCCTATGTACAAGAATATAACTACTATAATACTGCTCCTATGTACAAGAATATAGCTACTATAATACTGCTCCTATGTACAAGAATATAACTACTATAATACTGCTCCTATGTACAAGAATATAACTACTATAATACTGCCTCCTATGTACAAGAATATAACTACTATAATACTGCTCTTATGTACAAGAATATAACTACTATAATACTGCTCCTATGTACAAGAATATACCTACTATAATACTGCCTCCTATGTACAAGAATATACCTACTATAATACTGCCTCCTATGTACAAGAATATAACCACTATAATACTGCCCCTATGTACAAGAATATAACTAACATAAGACTGCTCCCTATGTACAATTATATAACTACTATAATACTGCTCCTATGTACAAGAATATAACTTCTATAATACTGCCTCCTATGTACAAGAATATAACTACTATAATACTGCTCCTATGTACAAGAATATAGCTACTATAATACTGCTCCTATGTACAAGAATATAGCTACTATAATACTGCTCCTATGTACAAGAATATAACTACTATAATACTGCCCCTATGTACAAGAATATAACTACTATAATACTGCTCCTATGTACAAGAATATAACTACTATAATACTGCTCCTATGTACAAGAATATAACTACTATAATACTGCTCCTATGTACAAGAATATAACTACTATAATACTGCTCCTATGTACAAGAATATAACTACTATAATACTGCTCCTATGTACAAGAATATAACTACTATAATACTGCCTCCTATGTACAAGAATATAACTACTATAATACTGCCTCCTATGTACAAGAATATAACTACTATAATACTGCTCCTATGTACAATAATATAACTACTATAATACTGCCTCCTATGTACAAGAATATAACTACTATAATACTGTTTCTATGTACAAGAATATAACTACTATAATACTGCTCCTATGTACAAGAATATAACTACTATAATACTGCCTCCTATGTACAAGAGTATAACTACTATAATACTGCTCCTATGTACAAGAATATAACTACTATAATACTGCTCCTATGTACAAGAATATAACTACTATAATACTTCCTCCTATGTACAAGAATATAACTACTATAATACTGCCTCCTATGTACAAGAATATATCTACTATAATACTGCTCCTATGTACAAGAATATAGCTACTATAATACTGCTCCTATGTACAAGAATATAGCTACTATAATACTGCTCCTATGTACAAGAATATAACTACTATAATACTGCCCCTATGTACAAGAATATAACTACTATAATACTGCCTCCTATGTACAAGAATATAACTACTATAATACTGCCTCCTATGTACAAGAATATAGCTAGTATAATACCGCCGCTATGGACAAGAATATAACTACTATAATACTGCTCCTATGTACAGGAATATAACTACTATAATACTGCTCCTATGTACAAGAATATAACTACTATAATACTGCCCCCATGTACAAGAATATAGCTAGTATAATACCGCCGCTATGGACAAGAATATAACTACTATAATACTGCTCCTATGTACAAGAATATAACTACTATAATACTGCCTCCTATGTACAAGAATAGAACTACTATAATACTGCCTCCTATGTACAAGAATAGAACTACTATAATACTGCCTCCTATGTACAAGAATATAACTACTATAATACTGCTCCTATGTACAAGAATAGAACTACTATAATACTGCCTCCTATGTACAAGAATAGAACTACTATAATACTGCCTCCTATGTACAAGAATATAACTACTATAATACTGCCTCCTATGTACAAGAATATAACTACTATAATACTGCTCCTATGTACAAGAATATAACTACTATAATACTGCCTCCTATGTACAAGAATAGAACTACTATAATACTGCCTCCTATGTACAAGAATATAACTACTATAATACTGCTCCTATGTACAAGAATAGAACTACTATAATACTGCTCCTATGTACAAGTAAACCATTATCAGTCCCTGACTCGTCCTCCTCCTTGCAGAAGCTGTATATTGGATGTTACAGCAATAGCAGTTTTTTTTTAAGAATTTGTCAGACGGAGAAATCTCAAGGACCTGTATTTATAGGAGATTTTAGTAAATCTCTTTAAACATATTCTCCCGTCGTGCTCTCAGGTCACAGACAGATGGAAAATGATCTTTTTTAGTATTAAAACCTGCATAACGTATGAGGAGAAGTCATAAATCTGTGTTAAAAGCATAAATGCGTCCCATATTTTTCCATTGAAGCGATGACCTGAGGAGCGGGGACATTAGGCACGTCGCTCACATCATTATTAGTGTAAAATAATGAATTCCTTCCTACTCTTTACATGTAGGCAGAATCGGAGAGATTCATTCCATTAGACATAGGTCAGAGCTGGGAACGTCCCCTCCGAACTGGGAGAGCGGCTCCGGGTTCTGCTTTACTGCAGGTGTAATCATCATTTCATAAAGGAAAATTAAAGCTACATAAAAATCCATATCTACTTATACTAATGGGCGATCATCTCATATAGAAGCGGGGAAATTATATTCCTGTTATATATTGTCTGCGTTCAGTCACCTCTAATGGGAGTAGTAGTCCAATATGTGGAATTAGCAAAAGGCATTGTCCTGAGCTGCAAACCTCAGGTCCCATAGGACCAAGACATGTCAAGGGAGACAACAGGTGTAGGACCAACAAGGGCATGATGATGGGGAGGGGGTATTTTCAAAGGGATGTAGACAAAAATCATATGGCTCAATAGCAAAACTCAGAATTGGCCCTTTATTTGCCACCTATTGGAGGTGGCCCCTATGAGTCAAGATCCGACTTTCCAACAAGCATTGGGGTTTGACAAGGGAATATAGCCTGGCCAGATATCCATCTGTCCTTCATCAGTGCGAAGCCAGGATTCTGGCTGGTTTAGTGAGTGAGATGCCTTCTTAACCACTTCAGCCCCGCTAGGTGAAACCCCCTTCATGACCAGAGCACTTTTTACACTTCGGCACTACACTCCTTTCACCGTTTATCGCTCGGTCATGCAACTTACCACCCAAATGAATTTTACCTCCTTTTCTTCTCACTAATGGAGCTTTCATTTGGTGGTATTTCATTGCTGCTGACATTTTTACTTTTTTTGTTATTAATCAAAATGTAACGATTTTTTTGCAAAAAAATGACATTTTTCACTTTCAGCTGTAAAATTTTGCAAAAAAAACGACATCCATATATAAATTTTTCGCCAAATTATTGTTCTACATGTCTTTGATAAAAAAAAAATGTTTGGGCAAAAAAAAAAAATGGTTTGGGTAAAAGTTATAGCATTTACAAACTATGGTACAAAAATGTGAATTTCCGCTTTTTGAAACAGCTCTGACTTTCTGAGCACCTGTCATGATTCCTGAGGTTCTACAATGCCCAGACAGTAGAAAACCCACACAAATGACCCCATTTCGGAAAGTAGACACCCTAAGGTATTCGCTGATGGGCATAGTGAGTTCATAGAACTTTTTATTTTTTGTCACAAGTTAGCGGAAAATGATGATGATTTTTATTTTTTTATTTTTTCTTGCAAAGTCTCATATTCCACTAACTTGCGACAAAAAATAAAAAATTCTAGGAACTCGCCATGCCCCTTACGGAATACCTTGGGGTGTCTTCTTTCCAAAATGGGGTCACTTGTGGGGTAGTTATACTGCCCTGGCAATTTAGGGGCCCAAATGTGTGAGAAGAACTTTGCAATCAAAATGTGTAAAAAATGACCGGTGAAATCCAAAAGGTGCACTTTGGAATATGTGCCCCTTTGCCCACCTTGGCAGCAAAAAAGTGTCACACATCTGGTATCGCCGTACTCAGGAGAAGTTGGGGAATGTGTTTTGGGGTGTCATTTTACATATACCCATGCTGGGTGAGAAAAATATCTTGGTCAAATGCCAACTTTGTATAAAAAAATTGGAAAAGTTGTCTTTTGCCAAGATATTTCTCTCATCCAGCATGGGTATATGTAAAATGACACCCCAAAACACATTCCCCAACTTCTCCTGAGTACGGCGATACCACATGTGTGACACTTTTTTGCAGCCTAGATGCGCAAAGGGGCCCAAATTCCTTTTAGGAGGGCATTTTTAGACATTTGGATCCCAGACTTCTTCTCACACTTTCGGGCCCCTAAAAAGCCAGGGCAGTATAAATACCCCACATGTGACCCCACTTTGGAAAGAAGACACCCCAAGGTATTCAATGAGGGGCCTGGCGAGTTCCTAGAAATTTTTTATTTTTTGCATAAGTTAGCGGAAATTGATTTTTTGGTTTTTTTTCTCACAAAGTCTCACTTTCCGCTAACTTAGGACAAAAATTTCAATCTTTCATGGACTCAATATGCCCCTCAGCGAATACCTTGGGGTGTCTTCTTTCCGAAATGGGTTCACATGTGGGGTATTTATACTGCCCTGGCTTTTTAGGGGCCCTAAAGCGTGAGAAGAAGTCTGGAATATAAATGTCTAAAAATGTTTACGCATTTGGATTCCGTGAGGGGTATGGTGCGTCCATGTGAGATTTTATTTTTTGACACAAGTTAGTAGAATATGAGACTTAGTAAGAAAAAACAAAAACAAACAAAAAATTTCCGCTAACTTGGGCCAAAAAAAATGTCTGAATGGAGCCTTACAGGGGGGGGGGGGGGGTGATCAATGACAGGGGGGTGATCAATGACAGGGGGGTAATCACCCATATAGACTCCCGGATCACCCCCCTGTCACTGATCACCCCCCCTGTAAGGATCCATTCAGACATCCGCATGATTTTTTACGGATCCATGGATACATGGATCGGATCCACAAAACACATGCGGACGTCTGAATGGAGCCTTACAGGGGGGTTATCAATGACAGGGGGTGATCAATGACAGGGGGTGATCAGGGAGTGTATATGGGTGATCACCCGCCTGTCATTGATCACCCCCCTGTAAGGCTCCATTTAGACGTCCGTATGCGTTTTGCGGATCCGATCCATGTATCCGTGGATCCGTAAAAATCATACGGACGTCTGAACGGAGCCTGACAGGGGGGTGATCAATGACAGGGCGGTGATCAATGACAGGGGGGTGATCAGGGAGTTTATATGGGGTGATCATGGGTGATCAGGGGTTTATAAGGGGTTAATAAGTGACGGGGGGGGTGTAGTGTAGTGTAGTGTGGTGTTTGGTGCGACTGTACTGACCTACCTGAGTCCTCTGGTGGTCGATCCTAACAAAAGGGACCACCAGAGGACCAGGTAGGAGGTATATTAGACGCCGTTATGAAAACAGCGTCTAATATACCTGTTAGGGGTTAAAAAATTCGGATCTCCAGCCTGCCAGCGAGCGATCGCCGCTGGCAGGCTGGAGATCCACTCGCTTACCTTCCGTTCCTGTGAGCGCGCGCGCCTGTGTGCGCGCGTTCACAGGAAATCTCGCGTCTCGCGAGATGACGCATATATGCGTGACTGTGCGCAGGGCTGCCACCTCCGGACCGCACATCTGCGTTAGTGATCAAAAAAAAATTATTTTTTTGTCACTGCGGTGGGGCGGGTGTGGGCGAACACACGTGTGGGCGACCGATCAGGCCTGATCGGTCAAACACTGCGTTTTGGGTGGAGGGCGAACTAAAGTGACACTAGTACAGTTATAGATCTGACCGTGATCAGTTTTGATCACTTCCAGATACTATAAAAGTACAAATGCTGATTAGCGATACGCTAATCAGCGAATAACGGACTGCGGTGCGGTGGGCTGGGCGCTAACTGATCGCTAACTACCTAACCAAGGGACCTAAACTATACCTAAAACCTAACGGTCAATAACAGTGAAAAAAAAAAGTGACAGTTTGCACTGATCACTTTTTTCTTTTCACTTGTGATTGACAGGGGTGATCAAAGGGTTAATTGGGGTTCAGGGGGGGTGATCAGGGGCTCTAGTGTAGTGTTTGGTGTACTCACTGTGAAGCCTGCTCCTCTGCTGGATCCAACCGACGAAAAGAACCAGCAGAGGAGCAGGCAGCCATATAACAGATCATATTTACTAATATGATCTGCTATCTGGCACTTTGATTGGATTTTTTAAAAATCAGCAACCTGCCAGCCGTCTCGCGAGATGACGCGTATATGCGTGACTGTGCGCAGCGCTGCCACCTCCGGAACGCACATGTGCGTTAGGCGGTCCGGAGGTGGTTAAAAAGTCCAGTCCTGTATGGAGCCTTACTGGATCTGCCCCGCGGTATGGAGCCTTACTGGATCTGCCCCACGGTATGGAGCCTTACTGGATCTGCCCCGCGGTATGGAGCCTTACTGGATCTGCCCCGCGGTATGGAGCCTTACTGGATCTGCCCCGCGGTATGGAGCCTTACTGGATCTACTCCATGGTATGGAGCCTTACTGGATCTACTCCATGGTATTGTCACGGCTGAGGATGGGGGAAACCCTCAGCCGTGCGATGCCAGATGATGTTATGGCTGCTCGGCCAGGACAACAGGATTAGGGAGCAGGTCACCTCCTACAGCGTCCCTAACCTGACCCTAACTCCTACCTGCATGGGCCGACCTTAAAGGTAGGAGGACTCATGCGCAGGAACCTAGGAGCCCTGACTTACCCTCCGTCCGGTCCCTAGCTAGGAGTCAGGGTAAGACAACCTACTCCTCCTAGGCATGGAGGAGCAGGAGTCTCAATGGCCAAGCTGCTGGAAAAGGGGGAACATAAACAGCTCTATGGATATGGCAGGTGAACAAGGAGTTCCACCTACCTGCCACAGCCTTGCTGACTGGATCCCTGTGCTGGCAAGGTGAAGATCACAACGCATCCACACACAGGGACCCAGATCCATAGCTGCACAAAATCACAAGGAAACATCAAATAGACATCACACATAACTGGACATAAACTTAAATGTGACATAATGGTTATGACCACACGGGTGGCTCTCACTGGCAGGTGGAAAACACAGGAGGCTGCTCCAGCAAAGCATGGCTGAAGCAACCTCCAGACCTGTGCTAACAGTGAGGCTATATAGGCCAAGAAGCCACACCCCACAGTCGGACACACCCAGTGACACACACACACTGGGAAGGGAGTTAACCCTTCCAGCACCAGAGAAGGGAAACACACATTAAAGGGAAAGTGTCCAACTCACTAACACACACGCAACGACATGGGTGGCACTCATGTCCTGGGAGTCAGCCCGAAGGCCGGGACACTGCCACCACATGTACAACAACGACCAAACGTTGCCACGGACAACCACAGTGCAGGAAAGGTGTCAGTGCACACCACACATAAAACCAAGTGTACACGTACACACACACCTAACAGAAAGGTTGCTAGGTGCAACCGCATGCCATGCAGCAAGCTGCCCAGCACCGCTCAGGCTGCTCTGCAGAAACCAGCTCATACAACAGGTTGCCCGCGGCAACCACAAGTGAGACCACACACCAGCGGCCCTCATCTGTGATTGAACACCAAAAACAAACCGCAGGCAACCGCATGCGGTTGAGGAGTCACGGTCATGGCCATGGCCGTGACAGGTATGGAGCCTTACTGGATCTACTCCATGGTATGGAGCCTTACTGGATCCCATTCTGAACTTTAGCAAGAGAGACTTGTCCATTTTCTACAGCTGGCCTGATTACCAACACTATTCGCTGGCCAAACACCCTACACCACCTGCCTTGCACCTGAACCGAACCCACAACATGAGGAGCACCACAACAACCACAAGGCAGGAGCCCCAACATCAGGGAGTGCCCCGATGGAAGAAAAGCTGTGCTCTGCCTATCCTTAGGGATCATCCGTGTGAGGATTTCTACTGTTATTTATGTATATAGTTTTTGCAGCCACTACCACTCCTATCCTCCACTCTGCTTTTCCTGGGCTTGCGGGAAAGATAAGAAGCGAACCCTGTGTAGTCTGATTCTGCAGTCAAACTCCCTTCTGTCTGCCCACTTTTCTAGTTACCCTCCTAATGACTGCTAGAAGGAAGTGGGGACAGATGGGAATACACATGACTAGAGGATCAGACTACACAGGGCTTGTCTGTAGTCTGTAACCATGGAAACACACTAGTCTGCATAGGAACTGTATACACAAAATGGTAAGATATTTGTTATGAAGACTACTTGCAGTTTTTGGTTGAAAAGGTGCACTTAGCCATTAAAGTGCGATCTTTCCTGGGTCTTTCAATCACATTAGAGGCCATGTTCCTGAGATAGGAGCAGGTCCCAGAGGTGGAGCGTCCTATTGATATGTCCTAAATGTGCTGATGGAACAACCCCTTTAGCACTCAGGAATTCTGATAGAAGGCACTTTTTTAGCATAGGATAATAGCTACAAATAACACACTCAGCCCAGCTACATCTGTATTTTTGAATTGCACAGAACGGAACAAACCCAGCAGAATCTATTAACTTAAAAAAAAAAAAAAGTGTCAGAGACAGCCGAGTAAAATGTGCGAAAGCGGTAAGCAGCTGGATGTGCCTTTACGCCGCGAAATGAAAGCGCGTCCTTCAGAGCCTCTTTCCTTCCGTCCACCTCAAATTTTTTGGGGGGGTCCCCGCTGTACAAGCACGGGCTCCGGTGTCACAATCCGCAGACGCCTTCAATTCTAATCAGAGAACTGCTGCTGGAAGTGTCTTCATCCAACATCAGCTTAATGTTCCAAATCGCATCATTTACGAAGACGGGAATCCGTCCAGCGATGGAGTAAATAACCATTGTTAGTAACAATGCCCAAAAGAAAAGCATTAAAATGTCACGCAAACCCATCCATTAGTCGCTGACCAGTAAACCTGAACCAACATCTTTGTTTTGTTCCTTATGCCACTCTGTAAATTACCCTCGTACTGATGAAATGTCACAACCACCATCTGATACAATTCACCTAAATGAACAATCATATCAATAACAGAACGTTATAGAGAAACATTCCTGTATACGGAAAGCAATAAAGAAGAGCCCACCTACCCAATATAATATACAACATATACTGAACACTAGGGGGCGTCATTCTGTGTAGACTATGACTTGTCTATACCTACAGGGCAGAATTGCGCCCACTTAAAGGGGTGTTCCTATTAGGGGCAAATAGTGGGGGTCTACTCGCTAGGACCCCCCAGAGTATGAGAATGGCGGTCCTCTGTTCCCTGTTTGAACAGAGCCATGGTAGAGTAGGCACAGATCGATTCAAAGTCTATGGGACTGGTAGTCCCATAGACTTTGATGAATGGAATGGTAATGCACATGCTCGATGAATGAAGCGGTAGTGTGCATGCACAATGTAGGGAATTAGGGGTGTAGCTATTGGGGTGCAGAGGTAGCAGTCGCTATCAAGCCCAGGAGCCTGAGGGGGCCTAAAGACCCTTAGTCCACATAAGCCAACATTGGTATTCTAGAAAGTGCATGCCAGTCAAGTTACACCTCTAATAGAGGGAAGGGGTTAGGTCAAGAATTTGGCATGGAGGTGGGGGGTGCCATTTCAATTTTTGCCTCAGGCAGCATAAAGGCTCTGTGCTTTCTGCCCACAAAACTCTGAAAGCTGAACTCTTGTATCAGGGCCTATAAACCTTTAGCTATGCCCCTGAATGGAATGGTAGTGGGCATGCTCGATGAATGGAATGGTAGTGGGCATGCTCGATGAATGGAATGGTAGTGGGCATGCTCGATGAATGGAATGGTAGTGGGCATGCTCGATGAATGGAATGGTAGTGGGCATGCTCGATGAATGGAATGGTAGTGGGCATGCTCGATGAATGGAATGGTAGTGGGCATGCTCGATGAATGGAATGGTAGTGGGCATGCTCGATGAATGGAATGGTAGTGGGCATGCTCGATGAATAGAATGGTAGTGGGCATGCTCGATGAATAGAATGGTAGTGGGCATGCTCGATGAATGGAATGGTAGTGGGCATGCTCGATGAATAGAATGGTAGTGGGCATGCTCGATGAATAGAATGGTAGTGGGCATGCTCGATGAATAGAATGGTAGTGGGCATGCTCGATGAATAGAATGGTAGTGGGCATGCTCGATAAATGGAATGAAAGTGTGCATGCTCGATGAATGGAATGGTAGTGGGCATGCTCGATGAATAGGATGGTAGTGGGCATGTTTGATCAGCTGC
Organism: Bufo gargarizans; assembly: GCF_014858855.1. Classification (NCBI taxonomy): domain Eukaryota; kingdom Metazoa; phylum Chordata; class Amphibia; order Anura; family Bufonidae; genus Bufo; species Bufo gargarizans. Next base: position 39,285,228 of record NC_058086.1, read on the forward strand.
TTTATTCACAGAGCATAGGACCCCGTTCTCATGATCAGTGGGAGTCCCAGCACTTCCCCTGTGCAGCGGATAGGGGATACCTTCTTCCTATATCTACAGTATTGTGTTGTCCTTATGAGGGTCTCTGTTGGTATGTACTGTATCCAAAGGCGTGCATACATGACTCCTCTGGGGGGGGAGAACCATTCTTGGCAAGTTTTGTCCTGGGTGGTGATAACTTGCACAGGGATGTGTGATGTATACCTCTGATGGATGGATATGCCACAATATAGGCTCAAGCTCGCCAGTTAGCTCTACATCGGCCTAACCCATTGTATTTCAGTGGGTTCAGCCAACCCCCTATAGTAAGTTGTATTGTGGTGATGTCGAGAGAGATGAGGATCAGGCATGTTGGATTTCATCCTTATGTTCTCAGGGAGATGAGCGCCTTTCTTCCCTCATCCCATTCAGTGCGTATGCATACTCAGCTGAGCCAAGGATGCATATGTATGGGAGGATATTGGCAGTTATCTCATGTATATGGCCAGCATTGCAATCATGCATCTTCCATAGACTCACATGTTAAAATAATGACATACTGTGCTGTACATGTTTTATTGTGGGATGCCTCTGCAAGATGAGGGCTCTCACGTAATGTGAACCGAGGCTTAGGGGTTTGGGGAAGTCAAGTCAATTTTAATCTCTGCTATCAATTCAAGGCAAATTTTTATTGCTATAGGTGAAACTTGAAAAATCTGTAGGAACCCCCTACCATGTGCCATGTATAACACTGGTATCCGCAGAGGGGCTGCAGTACGACACCCGCCGGCATGGTGGCGCAGTATTGGGACTTGAAATCTGACACAGTTCCGTCTCCCAGTGGCAGCAGATCATTAGGGACAAGCGGCATCCTTCTTCTTCCAACGCTGCTCGCATGATTTTTTAGGACAGCCAAATCTCAGACCTCGTCTACATTTTCACTGTGTAGCTATTTGCAAACAACTGTGCGGTGAATGAATTGTTTCCGTGACTCCGGCGACTGCCATTTACATGCACAATTTTAGACGCTGCGGGAACTTCAATGACATTTTCCTGCAGGTTAGAGCATATTTTGACCAATCAAATAGGTTTTCATTATGGTTTGTTCGTACATGGAAAGACTATCTCCAAAAATGCGTATTGGCCACAAATAGCGTTCTAGCTTAAGGCGTACCAATAGATTTCTTAAAGTGACGATCTACCATTGAATTCTGTGCGGATTTATTTTTATAACTATTATTATAGCGTCCAAAGCGCTATTTGACTGATAAAGACTTCCAAACCCCTGCAAGGACACGGCGGTAAATCATCCATTTCCACTAGGGGGAGCTAAGGTGCTTACTGCTTTTTAGGTGCAGAGCGATGCTACCCTTAAGGCCCCATTCACACGTCTGCAATTTCATTCCGCATTTTGCGGAACCATTAATTTCTATTTTCCACATTTCCGTTCCCACAAAAAATAGAACATGTCCTATTCTTGTCTGCAATTGCCGCGTCCATGTTTTGCGGATCCGCAAAACACGCTACCGACATGTGAATGGAGCTTAAGAAGAAAGAGTACTATGTATGCATGAGAAGCAGGTCCAGAGAGGTAATGTAACTGGTTGTCTTTGCAACCGAATAGATTAATAGGCACATTTCTGGGTCAAGTATCTGATATCCAGTAGTTAGTCACCTACTCAGGTTCCAGTGCTGCCTGTGCCCGAATACATTGTCTACAACTAGATCTGTTAGCAGGATCTAAGATCCTCAAAATGCGGCCCTCCAGCTGTTGCAAAACTACACTATTCAGTTTGAGGATGCCTGATCTAAGACTACAGGAATACAGATTATGGAGTACCATTAGGTTTTCAGATTCTAAGAGGTGGGATATGCATCGCCCACATTTTTTTAAACATACATCCACCATTTACATATGTCTTGCCTCCAAACACGGCTAACCTACTGATTCCCAATTACAAGTAGTGCATATATACTTCTGCACACCCTAAAATTATAAAGACTCCAGACCAAACCCTACTAAAAACAGAACTCAAACTAAGAACAGCTCCCAAAATAACCCCAGGATGCAAACTAAATTGCATCCTCAGACCAGACCCCAGAATTAATAAAAGGCCCAAAATAAATACCTCAGAGCCTATAATAAAGACAGACCCAAAAAGTTACTCCAGACCATACACCCTAAATAAATGCAAACCCCAGACCAGACCTAAATAAATAAGTACCCCCAAATAAATACATACCTCAGTTTAGACCCCAGAATATAAACCCTTGAGTTAAAGGGGTTCTCCAGAAATACCTTCTAATCTGTACTTAGTAATAACCTATGGAAGGAAGGAAGATGTTCTACAAAGTACTCGCCCATCCCTTGCTCCGCCACCGCTCCCATCCCTGCTGCACGTACACAGCCCGCTGGCTCGTCCGACCAGGTCCTGAATGTGGCCACTTCTTTTCCTGTTCAGCGGTGCTGCTTCTATGCAGCTGAGCAAAAAAAAGGAGCCGCCACATCTGGTCGGAGCACAGGTGGAAGAGCCCACGGCAGGGAGGGCAGCGGAGCGAGGGACGAGTAAGTACTACACAAAAAACCTTCCTTCCACGGGTTATTACTAACTACAGATTAGAAGAAATAACTGGAGAACCCATTTAGTACAGACACTAGATAAGACCCCAAAATAAACATACCCCCAAAATAACACCCCAGACCCACTAAATGAGGACAGGCCCTCTAAATAAAAACAGACCCTATAGATAAATAAAAAACCCAAACCGGACCCTCCCTAGATAAATACAGACCCCATACATTTACACAGAACAGGCCACGTTCTCCTCCTCCTGGCCTGAGGACCAACATAGTGACATATGGGGTCATTTATCAAACTGGTGTAAAGAAGAAATGGCTTAGTGGCCCATAGCAACCAATCAGATTCCACCTTTCATTTTTGACAGCTCCTTTGGAAAATGAAAGGTGGAATCTGATTGGTTGCTATGGGCAACTAGGCCAGTTCTACTTTACACCAGTTTGATAAATGACCGCAATAGTTTATAAGGCTGAGAAAATACATCTGTCCATCCAGTTCGGCCTGTCATCCTGCAAGTTGATCCAGAGGAAGGTGAAAAAAAAACTGAGGTAGAAGCCAATTTTCCCCACTTAAGGGGAAAATAATTCCTTCCCGACTCCAATCAGGCAATCAGAATAACTCCCTGGATCAACGATCCCTCTCTAGTAGCTATAGCCTGTAATATTATTACGCTCCAGAAATACATCCAGGCCCCTCTTGTAGTGTTGATCGCGAATATTCAAATTTTTATCGTGAATATCGACACTTTGAGAATTCGCGAAGATGTAGAATATAGTGCTATATATACGTAATCGCGAATATTCTAGATTTTTTTTTCCATCACTAACCTCCCTTCTTGCTTGTGGGCCAATGAGAAGGCTGCAATATTTTTTGTCAGAGCTTAGCAACATCCCTAGCAACCAATAGGAAAGCTGCCTCCCCCTTACTATATAAGAACCTCCCCAGCAGCCATTTTCTGCAGTATTTTGCAGTTCTCAGAGAGAGAGAGAGAGAGAGAGAGAGAGCAGTGACATTGCTGTGCTCTGTGCTTTCATCTGGATCCTATTCCTTATCCAATTACATTAGATAGTTCATTAGCTCCTATATATAATACAGATAGTGGGAGATGGTCAGTGTAGGTTAGATAGTGATATAGTGTAGCTGATAGGTTCCAGTGCAGGGTGTTAGGTAGTGTGATAGGGATTATAGTTTCTCTGCTGTCCATACATACATGCTACAGACATAGTGCTGTGATGTCACAACAATACTTAGTGCACAATCAGTAATATCTACTCAGACCTGATAAAATGTAAAGTTGCATGTATTGTGCAAAAAATATGTACATCATTAGTGCGAAAATAATGAATTCTAAATTCTCAAATTTATTGCGAATATTATGCAAAAATTTGTGAAAATGAATATTGCCTATGCCGCCCATAACTACCCTCTTGATCTCTATTAGTGAATTCACCATGGAAGGACGGGCAGATAAAAAAATATATTTTTAAAAATTAAACATGGGATGTGGACTATAAAACACGTTTGGATGCTCTCCTTCGTTTCCTTAAGGTCACACTTGTCCTTATTATTGTCTAAGATAGGTCTGGACATTATTCTCTCTGTATTCACAGATATCATCTTTATCTATCGTCTGATTTCAACCAAAAAGAATCAGATTGCTGAAAAAAAATGAATTTTTCAGCTGATTTGGCAAGACGGACCTGGAAGCCAAACGCTTTCTGCTCTCCCATCCAACGCTCAGTGAAGGTCACTGCCCTTTATGTGATTTTTCCGGATTATAAATGTTGAGTTAACACAAGCAAATCCTCATCGCATGGGTCACACATAACACTGGCCCGACCTGCGATCTTTCCATTTCCCCAAATTATAGATGTCACTTCCCTCACTGGTAAAATTCACTTCCACATTAGCCTCTTGCTTCAAAATCACATGAGTACATAGAAGAAGGGGCTGCCATTGAACACCCCAATGTAGATGTACAGAAGCTCTGCCCGTCAACCACAGGTGGACCTGCCGCGACTGACAGCTGCACTCCTGGACTTATTATGGCTTCAAAGGGGTTACATTAACCTGATAATGAGTTTTGATTTGCATATTTGGTGCCTATGGTCCAAAGACTGGTGGTGGTGTATACTATAGCAGAAGGGCTTTTTGGCACCCCGAGACCAGGCCCCATGTGTGACAGCCTCCCCCATAGACTATGTGATCAGATGCTAATATACACATCAAGAGTCCAGTGCTCAGATATAAAGAGTCAATTGCAATGCAAAAGTAGTAGAAAACTGTCACACTTGCGGCAGATGCACAAAACAACACGTCACTTTGCAGTCTTTGGTGTTAATTCACACACAATGGAAAGTTGATATTGCACAAGTCACCTTGTTGGCAGTTCTGCCTCCAGTAGTCCACAGCAGGCTTTAGGGGGCCTGTTCCCCTTGTACATGGCTCTCTTCCCTCCAGTCCGCCACAAAACCTCAGATCCCAAAACAGAGACTCAGCTGCTGGGCCCAGCTGCCTATTTAAGGACAGCCAGGTGCTGCCAAAACCTGGACCAGCACTTAACTCCGGTCCGGTATTTGACCTCACCTGGCTGTAAATCAGCCGAGCAGCAGCTGCTGGGAGGAAAATACCTGCCTTCCCAGACAAAACCCCTCACTGTGTCACACATCCCATCCATATTCTATCACATAGACACTACTGCATGTAGGCCAGCCACTAACTTCAGTGCCACACACAGTATGCGATCTGTCTACTATAAAGCAATGACATCAGAGTGTCCTGACCCCAATGATGGGGGCTGCTGCAGACTGTTGTAGACGGGTGCCATGCTGTACTAAAGCTGTCAGCCGCTGCCATGCATCTTGTTGCCCTGGTCATAGTGCAAGGACAGGGCTAGCTCCATTGTCAGCCACACTGCCTGGATACAAATGCATGTTTATGCTACAGTATTTTATTTTTTTATTTTTATTTCAGTGCCATATTGCACTCAGTTTTAGATACGTCATGCCCTCGGTTCTCGGGCTCGACCTCAGGTCTCTAGGCAGCTCCAGGTTAGAGCACTTTTCTGCTCTTAGCATTAATGGATATGTCAATTGGACAAAGTGCATTTCAGTGTTACCGCATACCTTCCATTTACACATAAATAGCTACAATGTAACACCAGGCAATAGAAAACACAGAGACGAGATGATGGCATCAGAGCAGCAGTTATGGCCCTATAATGGGAAGCCTACAAGTATATCAAACGCCCCCAAATGTTTGGAAGAGAAGGAAAGAGGGGAAAAAGAAGAGATGAAATAATAAAGTAGGACATGCACTATTTTTTTTGCTGAAGGGAAACACGAACAACGGACGCGGAACACAAACAGATGAACTATCAGCATTTTTTTGCTGACCCATTGAAATGAATGGGTCCCTCCCCATACTATCCGCAAAAAAAAAATGGAACGGAGGCCAAGAAAAACAACTGTCGTGTGCATGAGGCCTAAAAGAAAGAGAAAATGACAAAGAAAAAGGAAGGAAGGAAGAGAGAAAGGAAGGAAGAGAGAAGGGAAAAGAGAAGGGGGAAGAGAGAAAGGAAGGAAGGAAAGAAGGAAGGAAAGAAGGGAGGGGAAAAAATGGAGAAAGGTGGAAGGAGGGGAAAATAGAGATAGAGGGAGAAGAAATTTACTCCTGTCACCATGAACTGAAGCCCAGAATGTGGCATCTTCTTAGGTTTGCCAAGTGTTGACACCAGCTCTGATAATTGTAATAGTATTATAAAAAAAATGTAGAAGAGTCCCCGGGATAATAATGGACGGACAATACGTGCCACCAGAGGTCCTGGCCTCGGTGGAGTAAGAACTGGATCATTGCAGTTACAGCGGCGAATGCTGCTGGCGCAGTGTGTCCAGGCCGGTTCTTACTGGGAACAGGTAAAGAGCAGGGTGGGTGCCTGTTCCCCACGGCCCGCCCAGGTTTTTGGTAGAGCTGGGCCTTTGAAGAACCCAGCCTGCTAAAGATGGGGGGTGGGGTGTGTCTTGCTGTGCTGGAGATTTTGACAGACACAGTTGGTGCTGGTCAAGGAGAGACTGGGTGAAGCACAAACTGAGGGATAGCCCTGGGACCTGTGGTGCCACTAGCCGAAGGGCTTCCGGCCTCAGGGAGACAAAGGCAGTAGCCTAGAAGCCTGCAGGACCAGTGTGGTCTGTACAGAAACAAGGTGACTCCAACCTGCTGTTTGTTTGCTATGGAAGGACTTTTTGTTCTATGCTCTATGTGGATATGCCCCTGTGTGGTCTGTACATTGCCTGTTATGCCTTTGGTGTGAATAAAGTCACGGTGTATCACAAGGACTGTCTGTGATTGCCTCAATACTGCCGCTGCTACTGTAGCCTACCATGAGCACGTCCCCACAAGAAATATTACAAGAAAACACTGATTGGGGTGGGGGACGAGGTTAGCACCTCCAATATCTACCAAAAAAGACAAAGCAGCTGTAGAATCTTCTTTGAAAACTTTTTGACGGATTTACCGATATGGTCACAGGGACAATTCCCAGATTTATGTAAAACGGTCAGTGATTGTAGTAATGTCTGGGGCATAATAACTAAGGGACGCTCACATGGCATCTTTTAAGTGAAGATTTAGCGCCAGTGACTGCAATTTATGGCCAGGACTATGCTACGAAAGGACATGTCCTTTTTGGGCACAGTCGTGATTATAAACCGTGGGCGCATGCACAGCAGTCCCCTTCCATTGAGAATAATGGGAGGCCAATTCTGTATGGTCACCCGGCGCTTTTTGTGACAAATTCTGACTGCAAATGCTGCTGTGTGAACTGCCCCTTACAATGTCTCTGATAAAACAGGTAAAAAGTCTGCCCCAGGTCTGTGGATTCCAAACTCAAAAATGGAAATATCAAAAATCCTACAGTAAATACAACTGATTACTACGTGCAACTCACTTAGTGTAAGGCCAGAGTCCGGTGTCCCGATGCAGTTTTGGAAGCCAAAACAAGGAGTGAATTATAAAAAAAAAAAAAAAAGAGAAGAAACAATATCTGGCCTTAAAGGGGTTTTCTGAGACTTTAATACTGATGACCTATCCCATCAGTATCTGATCGGTGTGGGGTCCAACACCCGGGGCCCCGCGCGATCAGCTGGTAGAGAAGGCAGCAGCATTCACAGTAGCGCTGCGGCCTTCTCTCAGCTTTTCATCTGTCACATGGGCCACATAGAAGTGAAGCTGAGCGCGATACCAAGCACGGCCGCTATACAATGTACGGCGCTGTGCTTGGCAAATGCGGAGGCTGTCCCTTCTCAAACAGTTGATTGACGGGGGTCCCAGGTGTCAGACCCCCCATAGCGGTGAGCTATCCTGAGGATAGGTCATCAGTTATTAAGTCTTAGAAAACCCTTTTAATACTTTCTCTCCTTTTATGATCCACACCCGATTTTGGCTTTCAAAACCACATCAGGAAACAAGACCATGTGGCTGTACCTTAGGGCGGCAGATTATGTTGCAGAAATTTCTGCAACCGGAAATACGTTCCATTCATCTGGAGTGTGGAGTTTGCAGAAATCCATTTGCTTCTCGCCCAAAAAAACATGAATGGAACTGATTTTCAGTTGCAGAAATTTCTGCAACAAAATCTGCTCGGTGTGAAGGTGCCCTAACCATAATGAATGACAATCACATGTAGGATTACACATTTTTGCATGAATTACCAAAAAGTAGAGATTTGCATTCCCTCCCTAGTTTCTGTACCGAAAGCTGTCAAAGCGAATAACAAGTGTGGGTGGTCCCTGGGGGTCACCGAAGAGAGGGAGGTGGGGAAAGTCAAATAATAGAGGGCGGCATAAAACGACATCGCCGGGAAGCTCCCTGTTGCTTTTTTTGCGCCGCTCTCTGTCTAGGAGATTAAGCTGCTTCTGTAATGCTGAGATTTAATGCCGCATTTGCCTCTCAGTTAAAGGCCACTGGCTCCGGTAAACATGAGATCTTAATGTGGCGGCACAGATGCCTGGGTTGGCACCACCGACTTGTGCTGCCAGTGAGAAGAATACAGCAACACCAGCTGTAAAACCTGGAGCTGATCGGCCAGGACAAGTTTCTCCGCATGTCAAATACCAAATCAATATTGTTATACAGCGCCCATTCAGGCAGCAGTGCCCCCCCCCCCCCCCCCCATCCACCTCAAAAGTGCCAGCGAGGGTCATTAATCACTATGAGAGCAGCACATAAAGATGCTGCCTGGCAGACTGCCAGCCTGGGATAAGTATATCTCCTCCTTTACCTTGTGGTCTGAGACGCTGATGTACCCCTCCAGAACAGGGCTCGGGGTGTACTCCTTGGTGCTGATCCTGCTCTCCTTCCTGATGGCTGCCGATGAAGGTGGGGGGCTCTGTTCTTTCACGCTGCCCATATTGCTGTACATGATCACCAGACTGGTACACATGGTGCTGAGTGCTAGCAATACTGCCAGCCCATGGCGCTGTAGACAGAAGAAGCACTGTTAGCATCTATGACATACAGGCTATTGCTAAATGCATGACCGCCGGGCATCTATAGGGCACGGGATAAACTGGCACACGGCTTCCATATATGTCCCATTGCTTAATTTAACCCCCTTTTCTTTTCTTTTTTTCACTGATCTGATGCTCCAACCTGTGGACCCCAACTGTGCAACTTTGTCTCTGCTATGCAGCCCCTCCTTGGCAGCGGGCGACTCCGATAATCTCGGGTCCTTTAGTGTATGGTGTTCGAGGGGGCACCCACTATGTCGTAGCTCTTTGGTGCTAATGCAAAAAAATAAGGTTGCAGGGACCTCCAATATGTAAGTATCTATACCGCACCCCTTCACGAATTAGGGCAGACCCTAGCACCCCAGTACATTGACAGTGCTCTGCAGTTGAGGACCCCAGGTTTGTAATTTTAATGACGGCCATTATTGAGACCTCAACTCTCCTGTGCGCCGCCCCCCCCCCCCCACACACACTTTGTAAGGACCCCAGTTAAAGTTCTATTGCAAAGTTATCTTATATTCTGGTGCATGATCGGTCGACTAGCAGGTACCCCCCCCCCCCCACCTCCTGTCCCCTCTAAGGACCGCACTACTCTCACATCTCAAGTTTTAGACGGAGAGTCTAAACCTGAACCCCAGCCGAGTATGTCAGGCGGCTTATGGGTCTCCAGCTGTTGTTGAACTACAACCACCAACATGTCTTCATGGGTTTTACCTGGGAGATCTTGCCGACACTCCTGGCAGGTAAACAAAGCTAATCCCTATATACCCCACGGTAAGTGGTACCCCCGCTGCACCCATAATGCCAACACAAGGTGTCTTCGGAAAGTTTTACCAATGAAGCTGCTGAGCCGAGACCACTGCCCACCCCCCACCTTTATGGGTAGCACCCATCACCCCAAATAGGATCAGAGAATTAATTGCAATAATTGACTTACCAGCAGTGTCTTCATCTTGTGCCTTGTACCAGGAGACCAGGCGTCCTCAGCTACTGGAGGTAACCGGCAATGTGGTCCTATCTGCTGCTTCCATTGTGTGGATCCTGTGACATCTCTTTTAGGAGAGGGGGGAGGCAGGGAGAGGCAATTGGGGGGGTGGGGGCAGGGACAGGCAGGGCAAGGGGGGCACAGCGGGCACAGCAGCCTTCTTGAGCCTGAGCTGCTGTTGCAGAGATTACAGACAGGATTTAAACTGGACCCTCTTGCTCTGTCTGATCTATACAACTGCTGCCAGCCTGAGCCTGCTGGGTCCTAATGCCGACTGTTTTTTTTTTCTCTTGCAAAATGCAAGGCTGTAATAAAGGCATATTAAAGCTGGAGGCTGGCAGCGTACGCTGACTGGCTGCTGAGAGTTGTAGTTTGTAAAACGTCTGTATAAAGAAAGTATCCTCCCCTCTGAACCAAGAGGATGGGACATATTTAGTTATTTATTAAATGTATTTATTTGTTTAATTATATGCGAATTCATTTTTTTGTTGTTGTTATTTTTATTCCACTCTATAGCCAACAATTTATCGGTTCTCCTTTACACACAATTATTATTTTAGCGTTTTTAAAAGCTTGACAAAAACATTCTGGCAATTTTTTGTAGCATATTTTAGGCTGTGGCTACATAGTGGATTATTTGCTTCATTTTTTTATTTTTTTTGGGGGGGGTCTAGGGTGGCAGTTGCGTCAACTTGAGAGTCACACTGCAGCCACATATATTTCCATGGCAGCCCTGGTTGTTGGGCCAAACAAAGGCTTCAAAGAACCTGATCAGTGTTTTTGGGAGGTTTTTGTTACCACATAGCAGTGCAGATTTACTAAACCTGTAGATGGTGTAAACTTAGGGGCTAGTGGGGGTCATTTACTAACATCCCGTAGTCACAAGACTGCATCATAGAAACTCCATTTGCACCAAAATTTAGGCTCAATATGGTATATAAAAAGTTGCAAACTAACGGTTTGTGACCTATTCTGCACCAGTTTCTGGCATAGAGGGGTCACAGTAAATTACCTCTCTGTATATCACACTTTAGGGCGCGCCCTTTCCCTGTAAGCTATGCCATCGAGCTCGGTGCAGAGGATTTCTCAAGTAGTAGATGTGCCAAGTTTTGGCGCAGTTTCTAACAGCAGCTAAGTGCACCGACATTACTAAATGTGGGCCAGTTTGTTTAACTACCTTTTTTACCTGTTGCAGTTTACAGAGGAAAGTAAGTGCCCCCCTGTGATGCCACTTCTGTAGTGGTAAAAGCATTGGTAAAAAAAAATATATATATATATCAACACACTACCCTTGAGTTTTTCAAACTGCAAAAATAAAAAGAAAACTGAAAAAATAAAATGCGAGGTAATAAGGAGAAAAAACACCAGAGCGTGCAGTAATTTAAATAAAAACGCCATTACAGAAAATGCTCCTTCAAAAAACACCTGATAGAACATATTGCGGACAAGAACAGTCATTTGTAGTGATGGGAGAAAAATGCAGATTGCACACAGAAGGTTTCCCTGTTTTGCGGATCAATGGTTTGGGGGCTGTAATACAGACACGGTTGTGTGTATGAGGCCTCACAATAATTTTTCAAATTTAGTAACATTTATAAGGACCAGATTTACTAATGTGTCTACGCTAAAAATCTGTCTAAAATGTGGCGCACAACTAGGGTTTGTATAGTATTTTCAAACATGCTTGAAAAGGTGGGAGAACTTAATGGGAAAAGGGCAGCCAAAATTGCACCATAATTCTGGCGTAAAAATCTGTCTCAAACTAAGGCCGTGTGCACCCCACATCACGGATGCTGACCCATTCACTTGAATGGGTCCACAATTCCGGAGATGCGGAACGGAGTCACGGAATGGAACACCGGAAGCACTACAAAGTGTCCTATTTTTTTTGCAGTGCGGACATACCACGGACCCATTCAAGTTGAAAGGGTCCGGCCCGCTGCACGGATGTTGCCCGTGCATTGGGGACCGCAGTTGCAGTCCCCAATGCACGGAACGGCCGTACAATAGCCGTGTGCATGAGGCCTAGGGCCTCGTTTACACGTCAGTTAATCACGGACATGTGCTGTCTGTGTTATCCATGGACAGCACACGCACCCATTGATTTTAATGTGTTTGTTCACACATCAGTGGTTTTCCACGGATGGAAAAATCCCGGAGACATGAATCACTTTGGTATGGGATGCGGACCAAACACACCCTTTGAAGTCCAAGGCCTCATGCACACGACCTTGGAAATTTTGCATTCCGCAAAAAACAGACCCGCAAAAAATATGGATGAGGTCCATGTGCATTCCGTATTTTGCGGAAAGGAGCACACGACCGTACGTTTTGCGTTCCGCAAAACTTTTTTTTTACTTCTGGAAAAATGTCCTATCCATGTCCGCAAAATGGACAAGAATAGGACACGTTCTATTTTTTGTGGGGCCGCGTAATGGACGTGTGGATGCGGACACCACAGGTGGCCCCATTGAGATGAACGGGTCCGCATCCGATCTGCAAAAAACTTGGACAGAAACTATGGTGGGCATGAGCCTTAAAGGCGAAGCGCATCCTCCGGCAGTCCGTGCGCGTAAACTGAAGTCTACTGAAATCTGCCGTAGAGAACCGTCTGCTTTTACTCCAGAAAACTGGCGTAAAGAAGATAAACGTGCCCGGCAATGCTGGCCACATCCTCTTTTCGGAAAGTGGCGAGGGCGGTGTAGAACTGCCACTTGCACCTAGAGATAGGAGCAATGGCATTTGAAAAAAACTCTGAAGCATGGCTTATTTGCATTTTTTTTGCCAGAAAACCTGCGTAGGGAGAAGATAAATCCCCCCCACCACACAAAAAAATAAAATAAAAATGATGTGCAGGTTGATTAGACTTTTCAACAATTTGCTGTACACTTCACAGGAGCATCTGGCCACAATGTGTTCCAAAAAAATAAAAACTGTTACAAAAACCAATGAAAACATCCCAAAAACTCCCTATAAAATGTTGTGTGTGAATCCAGCCTTATAGGCGTTGTCCTACATATCCCACACAATATCTGGAATATTATTATAACGAGATCAACTCAAAACCGGGCCATTTTGAGTAGTTTTTGGTTCTCAGTCACTCACCTGCAGCTCCTGTGTCTCTTTGCTACCTCTCATCACACGACCATCCAGCACCTGTATCTCCCAGGAAGGTATTGCAGGCGGCCGTTGTTAACCCTTTCCTCCCCTGCATAGACAATATCCCCTCACACTCCATAGCCCCAGCTGTACCTAATAAACAGCGCTCTGGGGTGTAATGTAATTCCCTTCTCCACTGTCTAGAGAGAGATAGCGCTATACACTGTACTGTAGGGCTGGAGGAGAGGCGTCACTACACCAGCACTGAGAAGAGGGAAGCCACTGAGCATGTCTGTCCACCGCTGAGCGCAGAAGAAGGTGGCCACAGGAGAAACAGCAGGGGGCGCTACCAGAGTGAAAAATGCAATGCATGTAATAAACAATATTTTTCTTGCATGTTGTGGTGTTGCTTCGTTTGAAATGCTGTATTCATGGTTAATATGTTTCTTGGAAAAACCTCCTTTAAAATGGTTTTCTGAGGTCACACTGCGACCCCTATTCATTTCTATGGTAGCACCGCTACACTGCGATCCCACTGCGATCCTTGGGCGTCATGCAAACAAGTGCGCCATGTAGCTGAACCCTTAGGGTCCATTCACAAGTCCGTTGTTTGTTTCCTGATCTGTTCCGTTTTTTGCAGAACAGATCTGGACCCATTCATTTTCAATGGGTCCTGAAAAAAACGGACAGCACAATGTGATTTTATTTCAGGACCCATTGAAAATGAATGGGTCCAGATCTGGTCCAGATCTGTTCAGCAAAAAACGGAACAGATCAGGAAAGAAACAACGGACGTGTGAATGGACCATTAGGCTGCAAAAAAAAAAATGTCCATGAAAAACAAACTGTCTGTTTTTCATGTCCATTTTTCAACCATTTTTGCACAATTTTTTTGCCGCCTGGCTGTTTTTAATGGTCGTTTTGCATCCATTTTTTTAAACAGCCATTAAAAATGGATGCATTTAATTGGCTGCTTCTTTTATTTTTTATCCCAACCCCTGTAGTGCCCTCATTATACATTATGCCACCCACAGTGCCCCCTGAACATAAAATCCCCCACCATAGTGCCCCCAGTATGATTAATGCCCCCTTAGGGGCCCCCAGTATTATTATAGGGGTTTTCTGGGATTTTATTATTATTATTTATTATACACACATATATAGCGCTACTAATTCCGCAGCGCTTTACAGACATTATCATCCAACTGTCCCCAGTGGGGCGCACAATCTAAGGTCCCTATCAGTATGTCTTTGGAGTGGATTTTGATACTGATGACCTATATCCTCTAGATAGGTCATCAGTGCCGCGGCCTTCTCTCAGCTCAGCGCCGTACATTGTATAGCGGCTGTGTTTGGTATCATGCTCAGCCCCAATAAAGTGAATGAGGCTGAGCTGCGATACCAAGCCCAGCCTCTCAAACACCTGATCGGCGGGGGTCCTGGGTGTCGGACCCCACCGATCAGATACTGAGGATAGGTCATCAGTATCAAAATGCCATTTTCCTAGGCGCCACTTCTTGGTTTGTGCAGATCATTGTACTACAGTTATCTGCTTATCTATACAAAGCGGTGATCTCATTACAGGATTAGAATGACAGATAAGACCATTCACAATGGGTTATTGTCAAATCTTATCTATTCCTTCCTTGTACAATGACCTCTTCACAGGTCACAGAGCTGCCTAGAAAACTCTCCCATAGAAGTCAATGAGGTCCCCTCCCGACCATTGTGTCTATGGCCCATGGGGCTGCCGTAAAGCAAATTTGTTAATGCTTTCTAAATGCTGTTAAGAACGTCTCGGGCAAGATGGCAGAATCTTGTTCAGGAAATAGAATAAAGAAATCTGAAAATAAAAATAGATTAGAAAAAAAAGATGTGTTACTATCTGGTTTTAATTGGCGGAAACAAAATTGGTGACACATTTCCTTTAAAGGGACCCATCACCTTTTTACCGCTATATAATAAACACAGGTCAGGGCGCAGCTGCTCCAGGGAGTCTCCTCTCCTCTCTGAGATCAGAGCCGCAAAATATCTTTTCTTGCCAAATCAAACTGTAAAAAGAGTCGCCCTCTACTGGTCATGTGCAGATTTGTAACCGTTCACAGGACAACTGGGTAATTTGTCCTGAGATTGGCAAAAAAAAAAGCTGCATATGACCAGTTCCGGGGGGACTCTTTCATCAGGCTGTCAAGCCATGTTGGGAGTTGTGGTTTTGCAACAGAGAAGACGCGTACACCGCTCTACTGTATATGTATCTCTCAAAGAGGAAAAATGGTGACACGTCCCCTTTAAGGAGAAAGACCCAGCTAAGGAATACATCCGTCTTATCAGTGGTTCAGAGGACGCTGCGGTATGCAGGGTCATGTCTAGGAAATGCAGCATGTAATGGGTTAACCTACAGCTCCCATTAAAACTCTTTACTGGTAATTTATGACTCACAGCCTGTTAGATCTGCAGCTAAGAAGATATTATATAACTAAATGATGTGTGGCCGCCCATAAATTACTGCGGGAACATATCTTGCTGATTGACTTAGAGACATCGCTAGGTAATTGTGTTGCTTTGTCATCGCTGCAAATAGGTTGTGGTATAGTTATTCCAGGGGACCATCGAGAGCATGTCTCCCAACCGGCCCGCATCCAGGGGGACAGTCCTGGATTTTGGCTCCTGTCCTGGGACGCCTGCCACAAGTCCTAATTTCAACAGTATCTGTGTTTTTCGGAGGCAGATACAATGGTGACATCAGCTTCATGCTCCACCTGTCACCTCTGCTGCCGGCAGGAGTGAAGCTGTGATGTCACCGCATCTGCTGAGCAGAGGAGGAGGTGATACAAGGGGGGGGGGGGGATGTGCTCCGCTCCTCATGGGAGAGGGCTAGGTGGGTATTGCTTTTATTATTGGACTTAAACTACTATAGGGGCATCACCAATGTGTGAAGTTAATCTTTAGGGGCATCATTATTGTGAGCAGGGCACTAAGGGGGCATGTCTATTGTGTAGGGCAATAAGGGGCATCACAGTTGTGAGGGGGGAACTAAGGGGGCATTTCTATTGTGACCTTGTGCCATACCCCAGTTGGGGTATCTGAAATGTTTCTGCTAACCTTCTACATTAGAGCCAAGAACCTTAACCACTACGCTATAGAGCTGCATGTTAACCTGCAGTTAAATATAAAATGATACTTCTGCTGTATAGGAATACTTACTACATGAGAAACTACTATGAGGTTTTCCTGACACATTTTATCATTGAGCTTTATAGCTGAGTGGTTAAGGTTCTTGCCTCTAATGTAAAAGGTTGTGAGTTCAAATCCCGGCAGAAACTTTTCAGAAATAGAGGCTAAATAAGATTGAAATACACTGGGTGTCCCCAAGCACTGACTACATAGCTGGACATAGCTATATATGGAGTCAGAGCAGGGACTCCAGACTCACACTGGGGGATTTCCTCACTGTACAGCGATCTTCTGCATAGACCTCAGTGGGACCCGGCACCATCCCCTCTTCAGAGCAGGCGGTGCCTGGTTTAGTGCTCGGGTTCTCCCATTTACTCCACATCCCAAAGTGTTCTACTCAAGCACTTTGGTGCTTGAACACTATTTATTATAATGTCATATTATGTTTTATGTATTTTATGCATCTACTGTATGCTTCATAATAATAAGGTATGGTTGGCATTAGGGATGGAACGTACCATTCCATTCCTCCCCTCTTGGTATAAGTGGGCTAGTCCAGCTTCCTGCCAGGTGGGGGATGCTCTAGAGCACGGGTGTCAAACACAAGGCCCGCGGGCCGAATCCGGCCCGCCAGACCTCGTCATGTGGCCCGCGTAGCCGCCGCCGGCCGCCAGCCTTCACCTTTTGTTATCACTTCCTGCAGGCGGCCCCTGCAGGAAGTGATAATAAATCACATAAGGAGCGCTGTGTATTACCGGTACTTACAACTACAAGCGCTCGCCGAGAGGAGGGAGGAGGCAGGTCGGGAGGACAGGCGCTGGCAGCGTGAGTCATACGTCATGCGCCCACACCGCCTGCTTCATTCATAAAGTGGGCGGCGCAGGCGCATGACGTATGACTCACACTGCCAGCGCCCATCCTCCCAGCCTGCCTCCTCCCTCCTCCCTCCTCTCGGCGAGCGCTTGTAGTTGTAAGTACCGGTAATACACAGCGCTCCTTATGCGATTATATACATACGGTAACCATTAACTATTAGAGATACGATTATACAGTGAGCGGGGCCCGTGTAGTAGAATAGTCACTGCACGGGCCCCGCTGTCATTATAAAAGCAGATGCCGGCCCCTAGCCCGTGTATTGAGGGTCATTCACTACAGGAACACTTATGGAGGGGATCTGTGGATGACACATAGCATAAGATGCTATATATGTGTCATCCACAGATCCCCCCCCATAACTGTCATACACAGATCCCCCATAAGAGCCACCCACAGATCCCCCATAAGTGTCACCCACAGATCCCCCATAAGTCCGATACAACCGGCCCTTTGAGGGTGACCAAACTGCTGATGCGTCCCCCGATGAATTTGAGTTTGACACCCCTGCTCTAGAGAGTTCTGGGAATACTAGATGGGCTAGTAGGTAGTGAGGAAGCATTAGGGCCAAAGAATAAGCTGAACTATGAGGAACACTGCTCCAGAGAGACTGAAGGTCCAAGGCTGTGGATATTCTTCAAAGCTATGGCGCTACAGTCAGCGGGGTGACCATCATCTAAAGCTTTACAGATCCTGCTGCAGGTGAGGGGAGAACATGATAAGACACCATCACCATAGCACAGCTCAGGCAAACCCAAAAACCTGTATTTATCAAGTGGAAACCTACAGCCACAGGTGCCAGTTCATAGCCATAGCAAACAGAAATCAGGAGAGAGAGAAGAACTATTGTCTGCCATCTTGCCTGCCACCATACCTCATCATCTGGGGATAGAGACCTTGTACAGATGACAGCTGGATGTACTGTAATTTATTCTTTGCATTCAGTAAAATAATGTTTTTGATGCTCTTCTACATCTGCTGATTTTTTCACACCATCTTCCCACTGCACCAAACCCCAGGAAGAGATGGCCTGAGGATGTACACCTTGACACAACAACTCATCAGGGCCACTACCACTCCCATCCTCTGCACTGACTCCTCAGGGGCTTGCTGCAGGTGCACCATCATTATTTTAAAGGGGCCCCACTA
The DNA here is from genome assembly GCF_014858855.1 of Bufo gargarizans. Classification (NCBI taxonomy): domain Eukaryota; kingdom Metazoa; phylum Chordata; class Amphibia; order Anura; family Bufonidae; genus Bufo; species Bufo gargarizans. The sequence goes on from NC_058086.1 coordinate 39,303,611, forward strand.
TTGTGAGGGGTCACTAAGAGGGAATCACTGTTGTGAGGTGGAACTAAGAAACCATCACTACTATGTGGAGGGCACTAAAGGGGCATTATTACTGTGAGGAGGGCATAATTTCTCTGAGGAGGCACAAAGCAGACTAAGCAGGATTGAAGATGTGCAGAGAGGCACTGGGTGGAGAATGCATAGGAAGGGATTAGTAAAAAAATACATTTGCAGGGTTCAATGAAGGGTTGGTCCCTCTTTGCTTTCTTAAAAAATTGGGAGCTATGCAATAGGCGCTACAATTAACATCCCAGGCCTATTGTCACTCAGCTTCCTAATACAATGACACAATAGAATTCTGTGTGACAACTAATATTGTAGCTACTCCAGCTCTCAGATGCCAAAGGTTGTCTCCTGGCTAAAATACTGGCTGCCTAAAGTCACCACTAGGGGGAGCTTAGGAGGTCACTGCATACTACTCATAGATTAACTTCAATATTAAAACAGTATGCAGTGATCTCCCCCGTGTGGTGGCTGATGGCAACTAAAATGTTCTCACTCTACAGTATATGTATGTCTATGTAGGGGATCTGGAGCTCTGTATCAAAAAAGTTAAACTAAGAAATGACCAAAATGAAGCGGAAAATATTTGAACTAAAAATAAACGATGTTAAAAGGTGGAGATTTACTTTAATTTATTTATTTTTTGTTTCAAAATGTCAAGAGACAATTAACAATATAATATGGCTGTATCATGGCTGTGTACTCTGTACTCTCCGTGTCTCACTCCACCCCCTCCGTTTATCCCAGCGTGCTTCCTATATGACGGTAACAATCATCGAGTCTTACATTTCATAGATACAGTCCTCGCTAATGATGAGTCAGTCATTAAACCATTATTGCAGGATGATTAACAACCAGACAGAATTTCTTCCCATTTCTGATCTGTCATTACAGTTTGTTAATGCGCCGCATATGCGCAGATCCGGCTAATGGCGTCCGTGAACTATTATATATGAAATCTTTGTCTTTACTAACTCCAGCCGGCTGCTGATTGCTCCAAGGATTTTCTGATGGCTCTTCGTGCTGCTAAAAATGTACAGCAAATCGTTTTTCCTTTTCCCTTGGGGATATTGGTATAGATTTGTTACGGAGATCCGGGGAAGGAAACATATTTTATTTTACCTGGAATTTTTCCTGCTGCTTTTATAGCACCAACATACAGAGATGTTCATATATCGTGTCAGGCTTTGTCCACAGTGGGGCACATACATGTAATCTAGTTTCTGGGTGTCGGAGAGCCGCTAGGATTAAGTACATAGGAGGCCGGTAACCCCAGTGTGTTTTTGGAGTGCGGAAGGAAACTGGAAACCTCCACCCAAACATTGGAAGAGCACAGAAACTTCATGTAGATGTTTCCTGGGAAAGATTGCCGGTGACGTGCTGCTTGTGGCCACATCACCGCTGAAGCCAGTCATTGGCTGGAGAGGTGCATGGAGCCATGCCAATGCACCACCAGATGGAGACAACGGAGACAGTGCTCAGGACTGGACCCGTGTGGAGCAGGTAAGTAGGAATCTTCTGTTTCATCAGGCAGTCTGCAGGTGCTTGCTTAAAAGTCTTTAAACCAGAACATCTTTTCACTGTCCTAAACCACCTGAGATGCAGACATTTACCACTTCACTGCCCTATGCCACAAGGGATACAAACATCCCTTTGCTACAGTAAACCACCAGGAATACAGACATTTACCCTTTCACTGCCCAAAGCCACCAGGGATATAGACATTTACCTCTTCACTGCCCTAAACCACCAGAGATACATACTTTAACTCCTTCACTGATGTAAATTACCAGGGATATGGACATTTACCCCTGCAATGCCCTAAACCACTGAGGGTACAGATATTTAACCCTTCACTATCATAAACTGCCAGGGAAGTAGACAATAGCCTTTATTGACCTAAACCACCAGGGATAAACCCATTTATCCCTTCACTGCCCTAAACCACCGGGGATGCAGACATTTACACCTTCACTTTTTTAAACCACTAGAGACAATAACCTTCATTGCCCAAGACCTGGATGTTGATAAAACCCTTCTCCACTATGCACAGTTACTGTATACCAGCAAGTGTAGGACCAGACGTGGTAACTGGATACTGGTTGAGACTTGGCAGCTGGTGGAAGCCCTGATGTGACTGAAAAATGTGTGACCATGCAAGCCACAGCTATTTTCTATGATTCATCAAAAACTGATTGGCAATCGATTGCTGATTGTTAATGGCTGCGCAGTCGCAAGGCAACCGTGTCTTGACTGCTCGCTGGTGACCTTCCATGGTTCTACCTTTTGGAATGTTTCCATTCCATGACAATAAGCAGAGATCTTCCAACTTTTCCATTGTAATATTGCTAGATTGACATTGGGCATGGAGGAGAAAGCCATTTAGAAGTTGTCTCTTCCTCCTTGGCATTCTAGCGGGTGCATGGGTTGGATGTATGGCCACATACGTGTGCCCCTTACTATACCCTGTGCATAAAACTGTGTACAAGTGTTATTCTCTGTGCCTGTATTCTGTATGCAGCTAGTATATTCTATACCAGTATACGGCTATTATACCGCCACTATATCCTTCGCCTGAGCAGAGTCACCATAGTACCATCTCTTGGCCCAAACCTCCGTCAGCACATTAGCGCCTGTGCCCAGCAGCTTTCCTCTGTCCTGTGAAGTCTATTGTCTCTTTCTTGTCTGCTCAGCTAATCTGCTCATCATCCTCACTCGCTGGATCTTAGCTCTGGCCTCTGTACAATCCTCTCCCAGAGTGAAAGCGATGCCAGCGCACGACGTGAGGCATCAAATACCTCATGTTTGATCTTCTCTCTTAGAAGCCTGCTGGTTATTATTATGTATTAGACATTTACTAGACCTTGATGTTGTTTTTGTATATTTTTGCACATCACTCCATGTGTTCTGCCATGCAGGGGAGTACATCGAAATTTGCTTATTGCTATTACAAGGCTGGACATACAGACCCTGCTCATCCTGAGCCTCCTGTTTGATAAACACAATGCCAGAATGAGGGATTGGCATCCCGTTAGTGACACATGCGCAGGCAGAGCGGTAGGAAACAGGGAGAAAGTGGTACGTAAATGTGCAGAATGATGAAGGTAATAGTCTGAGGTTGTGTATTATGTGGCTACCCGGCCCCATACACAGCACTTTTCTATCAGACCATAGAGTACCATGACTACAGTAGGTCTAGTCCTTCCTTGGGCTGATTTTAGAAGGTATTAACCACTGCATTCCAGGAACATCTGTTAAGACTATTTTGGAGATGCTCTGACCCAGTTGTCTGGCCATCCCTTGTCAGATCCTTACGCTTGCCCATTTGTTCTACCTCCAATGCATCAACTTCAAGAACTGCAGGCGATATGAGATTGACCTTGTGTCACCAAGAGACGTGCAAATTCCTCGAGTATGGGAATCCCTTGTTTGGATTTGGCCGAGTTTCTCTTATTGGCCATGGGTTTGACCAGTGTCATACTGAAGTTCCTTGGGCCCATCAGAGGAAATGATTCTTGGGGCTCAACCCCCATATCATCAATAATGTTGAATAGGTTTTGAATCAAAGAAACCTTAGTGGCAGGTGAATATCTCCAAAGGAAGCTCCAAATGTTATTTTTTTCGCTTTGGAGCCCAATATTGGATTAGAACCTGGACCTACCAGAGGATCGTTTGGTTGGTGGGACAGTCCGACCCATGAACTCAAATGGAGTGACTACAACAGCCTTTCACCTTGTGGATGCTACTGATGGCAATGACTGTTTTGTAACCTCTTCCATATGTGGCACCAATGATATCATGTTAGATCCTATGTGAAAGGCAACCCTCAGAGATGCCCCCAGTCCTCAACTCCATTTTCAAAAACAATCATGACATGAAGCATTCGTAATGTGCAGCTGAACGTCGGCAGTACCAAAGAGCGTCATAAAATGTTTGTTAAATCCTTGGCTTTGGCTGGGAACATTCATTCCAATTCATCCGAAATGGGCTCGAAATTGTCTTTTAGGGGAAAGAAAACCTGCCAGACACAGAAGGTGAGGGGAGCGCGTTATCTGCAATGTTAGTGGGAAGTGCACAACATTCCCAAGTCATAAAGCGCAGTTAGATTTAACGATGTGAAGACATTCCACTTTATTTCTTCTTTTTATGTGATTTTATACAGGGCCGTCTTTAACGCGGGGCAAAAGGGGCAGCTGCCCCGGGCCCAGTTTCTCCTGGGGGCCCAAGGCAGCTGCCTCTTGAGCCCCACTGGCCAGTGGCGTAACGTGGGGGGGGGGGGGGGGGGCAGGGGGCCGTTGACCCAGGCTCAAAATTCCAGGGGGGTGCTAGCAGGGCCGCACAGCCAATTAGGCAAAGTGAGGTGATGGCCCCAGGCGACGCAGCCCTGGTGACAAGTGGGGGGGCAGCGGCAGGTCACAGGGAGATGAGCGCTTCCATTGTGGAAGTGCTCATCTCCATAGTCATCTGTATCATCGTCCTCAGGACAGCGATACAGATGGAAGTGCTGCGGCGGGGCAGGGGAGGGAGAGGCGTCTCCCTTCCCCGTTCCTCTGATAGGCTGCAGGCCTAGTGCCTGCAGCCTATCAGAGGCCGGTGCAGGCAGTGCGATGATGTCATCGCGGCGCCTGAGCCGTACAACGCGGGACACAGGACATAAGAGGCCTGCATCGCATCGCTGCCAGCCTGATTGAGGTAAGTATGAGTGTTTATTTTTTTTATATGGTACTACTTACTGGCACATGATTGGGGGGCATCTATGGGGGCACTTGTTACTTGCACATGATTCGGGGCATCTATAGGGGCACTTGTTACTGGCACATGATTGGGGGGCATCTATGGAGGCACTTGTAACTAGCACATGATTGGGGGCATCTATGGGGGCACTTGTTATTGGCACATGATTGGGGGCATCTATGGGGTACTTGTTACTGGCACATGATTGGGGGGCATCTATGGGGCACTTGTCATTGGCACATGATTGGGGGGGCATCTATGGGGCACTTGTTATTGGCACATGATTGGGGAATCTATGGGGGTACTTGTTACTGGCACATGATTGGGGGCATCTATGGGGGTACTTGTTACTGGCACATGATTGGGGGACATCTATGGGGGCACTTGTCATTGGCACATGATTGGGGTGCATCTATGGGGGTACTTGTTACTGGCACATGATTGGGGGGCATCTATGGGGGCAATTATTACTGGCACATTATTGGGGGGCATCTATGGGGGGGACTTCTTACTGGCACATTATTAGTGGCACTTTTTACTGGCACATTATTGGGTGGCACTATGGGGGCATCTATGGGGGCACTTCTCACTGGCACATTATTGGGGGCACTATGGGGGCATCTACTGAGGCCACAAAGAAGAGATATTTTATATAGAGGAAGGGGGAATAGGAACACTATGGTGGCTTCTACTGAGGCCACAAAGCAGGGGTATTTAATATGGGGTCTCTGTATAGGGGCATTTTATACTGGGGCACATTATGGTGGGTACTATGGGGAAGGGGAGAGAGGAGTACTATGGGGTCATCTACGGGGGCACTAAGAAGGGGTATTTTATACTTGCAAATTATGGGGGACACTGAGGGCATCTACTGGGACACTATATATGGGGTATTTTATACTGGTACATTATGGGGGGCACTAGGAAGAAGGGGGAGAGGTGCAGTATGGGGCATTTACTGGGGCACTATATAGTGGTATTTTATACTGGCACATTATGGGGGCACTGTGGGGACATTAGCTCAACTGCGAGCATTTGAAGGGGGTGTTTTTTGCACTGGCACATTATAAGGATAATTATTACTAATGGGGAGCATTAAATTGGGCTTTATTACTACTGGGGGGTCTATGGGGAACATGATTACTAGTATGGGCACTATGGGAGCATTATTACTTCTGGGTCACAGTGGGGACATGTTGGGGGCACTGTAGGAGCACTATTACTACCATGTGTGCTCTAGCAGAGAATTATTCCCATTGGTGGGACTGTTGGGAGCACTAATACTGTGGGGGCACCTTGGCACAGTATCAGCTTAGCACAATTATTTTTGAGGACGTTATGTTTACACTATTAGTGTCAGGGGCACTATTTGCTGGGCGCAGTTATTTTAGGGCACTGTGTGCCAATAATTCTTGAAGGGCACTATCTGCATGGTACTACTATTATCAGGGGGTTTATCTGTTCCTGCAGTATAGTATTGGGGAGCATGGCAGCACAGTATTGGGGGTGGTAGGATGATGGAAAAGTAGTAAACTAAGATTTATTTATTTTTGTCAAACCTGCAGAGACGAGAAATGGCTGAAAAATGGTGTCTGGTCTGAAGGTCTGAAAGGAGAAGATGAGGAAAGAGAACGTCTACATCAAAGAGACGTCACTGGATGTAAGAGGTATGTGCGCTGTATTATCCTGGATGGAAGAGGTATGTGCGCTGTATTACCCTGGATGGAAGAGGTATGGGGCGCTGTATTACCCTGGATGGAAGAGGTATGTGCGCTGTATTATCCTGGATGGAAGAGGTATGTGCGCTGTATTATCCTGGATGGAAGAGGTATGGGGCGCTGTATTACCCTGGATGGAAGAGGTATGTGCGCTGTATTACCCTGGATGGAAGAGGTATGTGCGCTGTATTACCCTGGATGGAAGAGGTATGGGGCGCTGTATTACCCTGGATGGAAGAGGTATGTGCGCTGTATTATCCTGGATGGAAGAGGTATGTGCGCTGTATTATCCTATCCTGGATGGAAGAGGTATGGGGCGCTGTATTACCCTGGATGGAAGAGGTATGTGCGCTGTATTACCCTGGATGGAAGAGGTATGGGGCGCTGTATTACCCTGGATGGAAAAGGTATGTGCGCTGTATTACCCTGGATGGAAGAGGTATGGGGCGCTGTATTACCCTGGATGGAAGAGGTATGTGCGCTGTATTATCCTGGATGGAAGAGGTATGTGCGCTGTATTATCCTGGATGGAAGAGGTATGGGGCGCTGTATTACCCTGGATGGAAGAGGTATGTGCGCTGTATTATCCTGGATGGAAGAGGTATGTGCGCTGTATTATCCTGGATGGAAGAGGTATGTGCGCTGTATTATCCTGGATGTAAGAGGTATGTGGCGCTGTATTACCCTGTATGTAGGGGTGGATGGAGGGGTTAGTAGTACAGTACTATCTGCACACTGTAAAAAAGAAAAAGTAATCTGCAAAATACCATATATTTGTGTCAGAAGTTGTGCCTTTTTAATTTTTTTAATAATAATGCAGCCATTTTATTTGATACTTTTGTGCTGATTTCCCCCCCCCCTCCCCCCCCCCCCTCTATATTAGGGGCACTATAGTCACCAGAACCACAACAGCTAAAGGGAACCTGTCACCTCCTAAATGCATGCAAACCCGCCAGCAGTACCTCAGGGTAGCGCGCAGTGTGATACTAAACATACTTTTCATCACTTTTAAGGTCAGATCTTTTATCCTCCGTCCGCGCTAACTTGCATGTCAGCTTGAAGTCACGGTAACCACGCCGCCTCTTGCCTTTGAGTGACAGCCCGCAATTCGGTTTCGCTTTTCGAAGTCTCGCGCATGTGCGGTGCCCTCTGTTTTACTGCGCGATCCCATATCAGGGAATGGGATCCATGGGCCCACCAGAGGAAAGGGTAACAAGCTCCTCAGGTCTACATGGGATAGTGAAAAGGGGATTTCATGACTTAAGCCCCTCATTCCCTGAGCCCCGGAGCAGCAGTTTATATAGCACATTACATACAGTATGTATCTGATTTACTGTAACTATGCACAGTGGGATATACATATGAAGTGAGGGTTACATTTAAACCCCCTCCCCTCAATCTTCAGTCTGCCAGCAGTCACCACTAGACTTCAATGGGAGCTATGTGAATCTGTATGCAGGGAGCTCCCTCTAGTGGCCACTGTAAGCATCCAGAGAGATGAAGATAAATCCTGTCTGTGTGTCCCATTATTAGTACATATGGACATCTTAGAGGGGGTCCCTTCTGGTGGACTCGAGCCATCCCTCTAGTGGACTCGAGCTATTCATCGAAATGATCTGCATGTAATACTACATTTTTCCTACAGAGGCAGCTGCAGGGGGAAAGCCTGGCTGGCCTGCAGGATAGGGGCACTTTCTGAAAGGGATTATCTCTCATAGGACAGACCCTTTAAAGAGCACATATCAGAGGAATCAACCCTATTAAACCAGGCATACTACCTGGTTGGGTTAAACCTGCCAAATAAAATGATACCTTGACTTGTGAAAATTGGTTGCAGTGTTCCAGGGCCTCCTGGTTCCCCCGCCAATCTACACTTCCTGGTCCCTCTCAGCACTGGAAAGATGACCAATTAGTCAATCAATGGCTGCTAAGTTGACCCACCTTAGACAGGACCAGGAAATAGAGACTGGTGGGGAACCCAGAAAGTGTTGGAGTAGGAGCAGTGGGGAATTGGTATGACTTCTTTTTACTTACGGGGCTATGAGGTATGACTTCTTTTACTTGTTTAAAGAGCACTTGTCAGTAGTATCAGCCCTATTAAACCAAGCATGCTGCCTGGTAGGGTTGGCCCTGCAGAATAAAATAATACCTATCTTGTGGAAATCGGTTGCAGCATTCCCCAGAAAAAATACTTTTTATTCTTTATGAAAATTATGACTTTGAGGCACAAGGGGTGGGGCCTGACCGCTCAGTGCACCACAGCTTTACAGTGTTCGCCCCGCCCCTTGGTGCACTTAAGCGGTAATTTTCTTAAAGAATAAAAGTCTTTTTCTTGGGAATGCCACAACCGATTTTCACAAGAAAGGTATCATTTTAATCAGCAGAATCAACCCCACCAGGCTGTGTGAAGGGAAAAAAAAAAAGATTTGGAGAGGGCATAGTAAAGATTTTTCAGCACATCATTTTGGATCTTTTTAAGGTACCCCTTCAGAGAAAATGAGAAAAGGCATCCACTTCTAAAGTTTTATTTACTTGGTCCTGACCAACAGGAATCTACATTCCAGAGGTTGCTGAAACTGACGTGTACAGTATGGCAGCACTGTATATGTACACTGTATGGCAACATAATTTATTCACGTACATTAATATGACTGAGAGAATTGTGCTTCCGCTTAGAGCCATACTTAGATGGGACCAGATTAGGGACAGGCGGGATGGGAGACAAGGATCATTTACTTCATGCCTAGAGCTTAAAAAACAACATGTTACCATTCCTTCTGTGAATAATTGAATCAACTTTATTTTAATTGAAAAAAGTAAAGCATTTCAGGGGTTTTCTTGTGAGAATTTATCATTCTGCTCCTACTGGAATACTTTTTGGACTATTTAATTCTGAGATTTTATCCCATTATTTCTCTGAATTGGCTGAAAGAAAAAAGTAAAAAAAAAGAGGTCGTCACTAAAATGTTCTCATTTTGTTCTTCGCACTGGCCTAGATTCTGGAGATTTAATTTAGTAAAAAAATAATAAGATTACTCTTTTTTCTTGCCAGAGAGTATCAAAGGGGAAGATAATTAAATACTCCCAGGGACCACTTCAATCGCCAGCTCTCCAGATGTGACCATTGGATCGGAGTTGACTCTGGCAGGAGAGCTAATTCAATGACATCAATTCAAGAAATTGGATTCTTTATGTCAATTATTTTGTAATGTCCGTGGGCCGGGTTTTTGGTACTAAGTGATTCATGGCGCATCCAGGGGTGGTGACCACAGCCCTCAAATAAAATAAGATGGCTCAGTTGGCTTGAATGTGCTGTGGGTATCCTGGGAGTGTATAGTCTGATCCTGAAGGTAAAAAAATATATATATATACACTCTCAAATCCTTATTTTACATGTACTGATGTTCCACAGGCTTTTTTTTTGTCTTATGTTACTGTAATTTTGTGTCTGGCATCTCTGTTGTTTTTTGTTTCACATCACTGTTGTGAATTTTCATCTGACGGCACTGTTTTTGTCTTCTCCATTATAGGACTGTTGATTGGGTGTTGTTGAAGTGTTCACTATGCCTGCTAGACAAAGGCGTGCACCATCTGTGCAATAAATTAACTTTAGAAAGGGCCAAATAGTGGGACTTTGAGAAGCTGGATGGTCCATCAAATCTAGGACAGACTTACATGAAAAGTTTCTGTAATGCATCGGTGGTATCAAAAGTAGTCAGGGCACTCACAAAGATAAAGAAGGTTCTGGAGAGTCAGGAGAGACTGATGCACAAGAAGATTGATGTACTGTATAAGAAGAGCTGCTGTACTCAAAGGACAGAAGCAGAAACACTGGGCATCACCAAAGGAACCCCATCCCCACAGTGAAGCATGGTGGTGGCAGCATCATGCCAAGGGGCTGTTCTTCTTCAGCTGGAACTGGGGCCTTAGTTAAGCTAGAGGGAATTATGAACAGTTCCAAATACCAGTCAATATTGGCACAAAACCTTCAGGCTTCTGCTAGAAAGCTGAACATGAAGAGGAACTTCATCTTTCTGCATGACAACAACCCAAAGCATACAGCCAAATCAACAAAGGAATGGCTTCACCAGAAGAAGATTACAGTTTTGGAATGGCCCAGCCAGAGCCCAGACCTGAATCCGATTGAAAAGCTGTGGGGTGATGTGAAGAGGGCTGTGCACAGGAGATGCCATCGAAATCTGACAGATTTGGAGTGTTTTTGCAAAGAAGAGTGGGCAGGTTTTGCCAAGTCAAAATGTGCCATGCTGATAGACTCATACCCAAAAAGACTGAGTGCTGTAATAAAATCAAAAGGTGTTTCAACAAAGTATTAGTTTAAGGGTGTGCACACTTATGCTTCATGTTCCAATGCTCTCCCTTGCCCTGGGCTGGATCGCGCAGGGCTAAGGCTTTTTGAACAGATCCGGTGACGTACCGGGTGTCTGCTAAGTGGAGGCTTCCACCTAGCAGTGTTCCCGGTGACGTCACCGGCACTAATGGGCGACCTCTAGCGCTGACCTAGCCTGTAAATCCCACCCATAAGTAAACAAAAAAGCCCTTGAAATGCTCATCTCAAAGGGGCTGCCCGGGTGAAGCAAGGGACATGTCCAGGTTCAGCTCTAAACCCGGACAACCCCTTTAAATCAATGGGGACATCTGTATACTGCAGGACAGGTCTTCCAGGGTGAAAGACAATCTTGTAGCTGCTCTCTGCTGTTGTGAGGTTCCTGCTAAGTCCTCAACATTGGATTAGACTTGCCAGTAATAGTGGAGTGATTCCAGTGCATCATTATGAAAGTTTTCCAGGTTGGCTGTTTAGGGCTTTTGAAAAGCCAGATGACAACAACCGTGGAAGCTGTAATGGCAGCGATGTTGGTTTCCACTCAGGAAGGACAGAATAGGATGATTTCAAGGACTTATATTTACTAGTAATTTTCTTTGGTTCACATTGTAGATAGAAATGCTCAGCATTATCTTGATGAAGTATTTTCCTAAGGTTGCTGAGCTCGGCCAAGTCTCCAGGGACAATATAGAAGTGGCATTTTTATGATTCAGGAAAATGACTTGTCCAACATCTGCTTCACAATATGGCTGACCGCATAGACTGCATTTGTAACCTTTCAGAGAGCGTCCTTCCCGCGTGCGGCTGCTGATCTGTGCCACATATGTCCTGCTGGCAGCACACAGAATATTTAGTTCTGGGTGAATTTACTGGGATCACAGTGATGTCCCACAGTGGTATGATAGTCATCTAAAAAGGAAAACTATCTACCCCTCCGGATTATAGGAGCTCAGCTTCTAATATGGTGGCTGAGGGTTCCCTTTTAAAGGAACAGCGGCAGCCTTTATTGCCTAAAACAGAAGATTTTTACTTTTCATTTCTTCACACGCCAATGGCACAAAAAGCTTGATGGTTATCAATCTCCTTCACAGTCACAGAAGCTTAGTGGTTGCAGTATACTCTAGGTGACACTGTTTTTCTTGTTGGTTACTATTCATTCTTAAGTGATCAAAAAGAGCTTGAACGTCCTAGTACCAAACCTAAACAGTCTGTAACTTGCACCGGTTCACACCGCTATCTAGAATATTTTACACACTTAACCATTAGCTCACAATTTGACCGTACAACACAAATTTCTGTTAACCTGGAGATGGGTCATTGCTAAGCCCAACCCTATTCCCGAGAGCCCTTTCTCAATATACCGCTCCTGCCACTCCTATTTAGTCCACCATATCCACCCAGGCCATATTACAGGCCTCAGGGTGGCCAACAACCTCAAAAGTCTAATGTCCTGCACAGGCCATTCTAGACTCCACAGTAGCCTCCCCTGATTTTGAGTCTAGTACTACCCAAGGCACCTTGGCTTCCCTCTAGTCTGAGTCACACTGCAGACTTCTCAGAATTGACTCCTCACCAGACAGAAAGCATAGCCTAAACTGCTGCAGTGTCAGTCCTGCAAGCTGTTCTTTTTTGAGGCAAAGATTCTCTACATCTGCTCACCTTCTGCCCCTACTGACGTTCTCTAGGCCTTTCTAAACGATGCCACGTTGATATCTTTGGCTTTATGGGTCTCCCAAGAGCACATCAGGAGACCCACTATGCAGTATCTCCACATGACCCATGTCACAGACAACCGTCTCCATGCCGCCTCTCATGATCCGTCACTTTGGCTTCCGTATCACCGACTCAACCCTAATGGAAAGGCCCAAAGCTTAACAAATTCCACAAGCCATTTGCAAGTCTTCCAGACACCACAGGTAGACCATTTGCATCAGTCCCTTGGCAGCAAACAAAACCTTTTTATAAGCTCCACTCTAAACGTGGATAGGAGAGGGCAGCACACCTCTCCAGTATCACAACACACATCAGCATCAGGCTTCTCCTGGGCCTACACTTACATTGTCAAGGATTTTTATATCAATGGCCTATCCTCAGGCCATCAATATCTGATTGTCAAGGGTCCGACACCCCACACCCCCACCGATCAACTGTTCTGCAGTAGCTCCAGTGATAAACTACATAGCTCCCTTTAGTGTGTACTGGATGGGGCTGGTTGCCATTCACTTTGATGGAAGCAGTACTGCAGGTACCAGCTCCATCCAGTGTCAGACTGGCCACAAGAGTACCCGAGGATCCTCTAGTGGGCTCAGGCCCCGTTACCGTTATGGGCCCAAAAGGTCCAGAGGGAAAAAAACTGTTGAAGCGTCTTGCCACTAGGGTCTATTTCTTTGTATAAAAACCTATTGGACTCTATTAATTATGTGGGATTTGGGCCCTTAAAATCATTTTCTCTGGTGGGCCCCAAGAACCTCAGTCCGACCCTGTTTCTGTCCACTACACAATGGAGGGAGCTGTGTATTGTGGAGCTATTTCAAAAGAACTGATTATTGGGGGTCCAGGATGTCGGACCCATTCTATCAGATATTGATGGCTTATCTTGAGGATAGGCCATCAATATTAAACTCTTGGGCAAACCCTTTAAAGTGAAAGGGGAAGTATAATATCTATCCCCACCAAAAGCCTAAGCTGTTAGGAGTTTGACACCAAGATTGTTGACCGTTTCCAATAGCAACCAGCCGCATTCTGATTCGCTGGCTGTAAGTATTTAAAGTGTACTGTGCGTCAATTTCCACGTCACAGTTGGACTTTGTTTCGTTGCCTACAATAATGTTAGTCTGATAGAACTGCTGAAATTAGGGCTCTTTCACACTTGCGTTCTTGTCTTCCGGCATAGAGTTCCGTCGTCGGGGCTCTATGCCGGAAGAATCCTGATCAGGATTATCCTAATGCATTCTGAATGGAGAGAAATCCGTTCAGGATGCATCAGGATGTCTTCAGTTCCGGACCGGAACATTTTTTGGCCGGAGAAAATACAGCAGCATGCTGCGCTTTTTGCTCCGGCCAAAAATCCTGAACACTTGCCGCAAGGCCGGATCGGGAATTAATGCCCATTGAAAGGCATTAATCGGGATCGGGCCTTAAGCTAAACGTCGTTTTGGCGCATTGCTGGATCCGACGTTTAGCTTTTTCTGAATGGTTACCATGGCTGCCAGGACGCTAAAGTCCTGGCAGCCATGGTACAGTGTAGTGGGGAGCGGGGGAGCAGTATACTTACCGTCCGTGCGGCTCCCGGGGCGCTTTAAAGTGACGTCAGGGCGCCCCACGCACATGGATGACGTGATCGCATGGCACGTCATCCATGCGCATGGGGCGCTCTGACGTCATTCTGGAGCGCCCCGGGAGCCGCGTGGACTGTAAGTATACCGCTCCCCCGCTCCCCGCTCCTACTATGGCAACCAGGACTTTAATAGCGTCCTGGCTGCCATAGTAACACTGAACGCATTTTGAAGACGGATCCGTCTTCAAATGCTTTCAATTCACTTGCGTTTTTCCGGATCCAGTGTGTAATTCCGGCAAATGGAGTACACGCCAGATCCGGACAACGCAAGTGTGAAAGAGGCCTTACCTGACTCATTCTGCCCCAAATGTACTGCAACAAACCCTGAAACCTGCTTTTATTTTACAAGTTTAGGACAAGGTCAGGAGTCAAGACAACGACCGATCCTCCCTGTATTCATTTCTCTTGATTGTTTTTTTCGTTTTCTGTGAGATTCTTTATGGAGATTTTGTGTGGTTACCGAGTCTAATCAGGGAATTTCTCATCCCCAGGAAAGACTTACAAAACACTACCTGATTATCCCACAGAAATATGTAAATTTAGCCTAAGCTCGGTTCATCCCAATTAATGTTTGTTTAGGAGATTTGTTTTTGTTGCATATTTAACGAATCGTTAAGACTTTACCTTTCAAGTTTTTTTTTTTTACCCTCTAGAAGGATTTTATGTTCTTGCTGATTTACTGGCTTTTGTTAATTGTACCAAGAGGAACCAGGCAAAAATAAAATGGGTGCACTTAGCATAGCATTATGTTATGTTTGTATTAATGGGGTTCCTCGGCAGGAAAAATTTATTTAAAAGGGTCAGAATGGCACATGTTGTAATACCCCAGAGTGGCATTACCTTTCCTATACCCTGCTACTGTGTCTAATGGGCTAACCATAATGTCATCTGTGTATTTATTCCAGGTCTTCTGTGCATTCATTGTTCTGCTATGTAACTGTTGTATTACATGTTATTTGCCTGGTTCACCATCAGGTGGCAGTGTATATAGCAGAGAGATCTTTAGATAGAATGGAACTTACCCTTCCATTCTCCCCCTTTTGGGCAGAAGTGGGCCAGTCCTGTTTCCTACCAAGGGAGGGGCTGCAGGAAGTTTTCAGTCTGAGTCTTAGTCTAGTCTAGAGTTGGAAGGAGATTAGTAGAGTCACCCTGACTCCAGATTAAACGACAGAGTATTGTGAAGGAGTCAACGACCAAAGGCACCCCACTCCAAAGGTACCAGAACAGCGACCTGACTAAAGCCGAGTCTAGCACAGCAGGGAGATAAAGCAGAATATTCAAGTTTACCTGCCAGTTTATGGCAAAACCTGATGGAACCAAGAGAAACACCACTTCTTGTATGGATGCACGTTGATTCAAGTAAATCCTTCACATAAAGCTAGAGGCAGATAATAGAGGATCCCAACATGGACAGTTCACCTCCTACTTCCACTCCAAGTACACAGTGACAGTCTACTGCACAAGACACAGCCCTGCTTTCAACACTATCATGTAAATGAATAACTTGGCTTCTGAATTTGCAAAACTCAGGAACTGAGAAGCTCAGGCAAGATGGTTGACCCCATAATTTTGTAAATAAAATAAGGTGATGCGTTCTTTTGAGTGGTCAAATTTTTTTCAGTACACAACTACATTTGGTATCTTTCTCATACAGTTTTAAACGTGGTGGTAATTGACATCACAAGAAATTACCGGTATGTCAGAAAATGTGTGATCAGTAAGATGACAATAAGCTGCTTCTCCAGTGATTTGTTGTAGGCAGCCAGCAGGTGTTCAAATTATCCACAGCACCACCACAGAAGAAGTGCGGCATTACACAGCTCCCACAAAAATCAATGGACCAATGCTGGACTGGTGTTCCAAGAGTTCTCCAGAAGAAATTACTTTGAGGGATCACCATCAATCTATATAGAACATATGTGTCCCAACCTTTAGCTGCATAGTAACTGTCAGGTAATAAGTGCCACCACTGTATTGTCCAAGCTTGTTTGGAGCCATGGGCTAAGACAACACATGTTTCTCCTTTGCTATTAAAATAAGGCTCTGGCTGCTGGATCCAGGGCCCACATAGCATGAGACATGACATTCCAGGACCTTAAAGGAGAACCATTCCAATTCTTGGTCAATAGACTTTAATTTCTTGTTGTGGCTTTCTGGGTTTGACCCCTCTTGCCTGACTTTGCTTGACCAGACAATCCATGTGCCAACTCCTGGCCCAACCTTCTATCCCAGCCTTAGACATGACTTTCACCTACTCGTTGCTGACTCATATCTGACCTTACTACCTCTTTTGGCCAGGCTTCCAAGTTCCAACCATCTATTGGGGACTATTCTGGGAACCACAATCTAGGTAAATATCAGTCCAGCTTGGTCTCTTTTATGTTGCCAGTTGGCTTCAAACCAGCATCCAGGTACACTCTTGGAATAAAATTCATAGTGAGTATCACGATAATCCTTATCATTCCACACACAGGATTTATCACCGACAAGGTCTAATAGGTCATTCTATAAACCCTAAAGCAGGGATGGCCAACCTGTGGCTCTCCAGCTGTTGCAAAACTACAACTTTAGGCATGCCCAGACTGCCTACAGCTATCAGCCTACAGCAGGACATGGTGGGAATTGTAGTTTTACAACAGCTTGAGAGCCGCAGGTTGGCCATCCCTGCCCTAGAGGCAAGTAATAACTCCAAACTCATCACCAGTGGGGGTGTCTACTTCTGGGCTCCTTACTGTATCTAAGCCCTGGGCCCACAAGAGGATCCTCTGGTACTCTAGAGAACCAATCGTAGGCTGCAAGGCACTGTTTGTGTAATAAATAGCTGTACTGGATCCTCCAGAGCACCACCTCCTGTGGGTAAATGCTCCAAATTTATAGCATAACATCAATATGAATAGAAATAGAGGCGTGCATGATGGATGGCTCATAGCACTCTGTAGGCAATCAATAAGTAAACCTACTGGCACGTGGTGGAAGCAGCACATTCGTGTCTCATAGGGATAATCATGCAAAGGAAAAATTACAAGACATCGACTGCAACAACGTTTAAATTGATCTATTGTTCTGCGCGCACTGAGACACAGGACATGGTTTATACGGCGTTGTTCTCTCCACTGGTAGAAGGCCATTCATCGCTATCCATAAATATCCCACTCAAGGGGAGGTAAAGCCATGATACTGTCAGGGGGGACTGCAAAATCATAATTAATAGTCGCTCCGCCATTTAAACAAGCAAGGATACGGCGTATACATCATTATACGGGAGTAGAAGTCAGTGCTGCATCTGACTGAAGGGCCCTGTGCCATGAGCTCGAATGGTTGGTCCATCCCTCCATGTCCCTTTCCTTACAGAGCACTCCTGGGTTATTATATATAATGGAAAACTCCTTTGAAGGGCGTGTATATTTATGCAACTTTACTGAAACAAATAAATGAACTTTTCAAATAATCTTCCCTAAAACTGTACTTTACCGTTTCATGTTTACAGCTCCTATGCAGACCTAGGCATCTCCATGGTTACAAAACAGATTCTTATTTGTAGTCAGACCCTGTAATTTTCTCTCTGGAGCCCCTGTGCATTACAAAGTCGTTGATTGCAATGTGGCAATGAACACATATGGCTAGGTACCACTGCAGGTTATATCTGATTGGAGGGTCTCAGCTCATTTTGGATGCAAATAAAACGTTACTGTAAAATCCTCTAATTCAATTCCAAGGGGACTTGATATTTGACACTTTTTCAACTGCTCTGGAAAACATATAAAAATACCCTCCAGAAAGACATTATTAAATAAAACAATGCACTTTTCAAACCATATGCAAATGAGCAGTTAAGTGCACTGAGGGTGCACTCTGCACCTTCGGTCCTCCTACTTCCTCTGCTTGAATGACAGGGTCAGGTGAGAGGACTATGCAGGAACCTGTCCCTGTCAATCAAGAAGGAGAGGAAGCGGCTAGCAGAGGAAGCAGGAGGAGCAAGGGTACAGGAAGCAGTTTGTGCCCACCCGGAGTGCTCTTAAGGGCTATGTACACCTTTGGGGGCAATTTTCTTTAAAATAATACATTGTACTTTTTTTTTTTCAATTGGTCTTTTTTAACAATACGGAATCCTTTTTGCTGTACAGAGCTGACATGCTCTACTAGCTGCCTGTGGATTTTCGGTCTTTTCGGTCAGTTGGGGAGCTGATGGGCTCTTTATCTCTGATCTCTGACCTTATAAACACTCATAGCTCGGTTCTTATCTTGCACATTAGAATGTGGCTAGTCTTAGTAGTTTAGAGATATGGGTTATTAGATAAAAGTGAAAGTACCAATCATGCAGCTAGAAAAACAGTTAACCCTTTGTGACAGAAAAGCTCAATATTTTTAATAAAGGCCAACTGAAAATATGATTTTTAGCCAAAAATAACTAAAATGCTGTCATAAAAAAGAGAAAGAGGTTACAGAGGCTCTACTGACAGCACAACACGGATTGGTGCTCTCTCCAATATGGCAGTACCAATTGCCAAAATGTTAGATATAGTATAAATCATTTTACACTATATCTGTCATAAAAAAATTGCCTCCAATGGTGTAGATAGCCTTTAACAGCTCATTTGCATATGGAGTAAAGCAACGGATCGCTAAGTGAGAGGTATCATTACATTCAGCTGAGCTAGCTCTACAAGGCACCGTGCCCGGTTCACCAGTGAATTTCCACGCTGACAGGCTCTCTTTAGTAGAGGCAGTGCACGACTTGCCTGTCTTAGGTGCACAATACAGCGACTTATATTATTGGCGCAGGGGCCCCAAAGCTGGGAGCCCTCACACTGATTTGATTACATTTCGTGTACTGATGAAACTGTAATTGTCTTTCTCATTTGGTGACTCCGGTAGAGTGGCGTCAGCTTCTCTCGTCTCCATTCACGGCTGATCACTGACCTACTGGCTTTTAAATACAGTCAAACGCCCCTGCTGCTGTGTGGGCTCAGGTGAGCGCTGAATTAATGATGTCCTATGGTACTTAGCATTCTGGCCATACACCATTCTGTGAATACAGATGGAGGGACAGCCGAGGAGCCGCCGTGTTACCGCCCAGCGAAATGTGGACCTAAACAAAGATTCCCGATGCCAGAAAAACAAACCTGAGGTCTGCCAAATGAGAGGGAGAGAGCTGGATTCTGTGGGAGCCGGCATTATGCTCTCCATTTGTCATATGTCATTGATAAGCACTACGAGGGAGATTTATCAAACTGGTGTAAAGTAGAACTGGCTTAGGCGCCCATAGCAACCAATCAGATTCCTCCTTTCATTTTCCAAAGGTGCTCTGAAAATTGAAAGGTGGAATCTGATTGGTTGCTATGGGCAACTAAGCCAGTTCTACTTTACACCAGTTTTTAAAAATCTTCCCCTAAGGGCTCGTTCACACGAACATGTGCTGCCCGTTTCCGTATTGCGGACCGCATTTGCGGATCCACAATACACGAGCACCGTTCCGTGGCCATTCCGCATCACGGATGCGGACCCATTCATTTTAATGGGTCCGCAAATCTGGAGATGCGGAATGGAAGAACAGAACGGAACACTACGGAAGCACTACAGAGTGCTTTCTGGGGTTCTGTTCCGTGCTTCCGCACCGCAAAAAGATAAAACTTGCTCATTTTGCGGAACGGAAGGATCACGGACCCTTCAAGTGAAGGGTCTCCGATCCCCATGCGCCTGCCCCAGTTTTGATAAATCTCCCCCTTAGTGTTTTGGCAATGGACCATGCAGTATGAAGGAACACCATCAGAAATAACTGGGCACCATATTGTCAAATAGACCCCTGAGCTCCTGAGCTGAGGTCCATCAAAGGCCATCTTGTACCCACCACCCCTGAAGAAGACTATTATACTTTGATCTAGTACATATATTGATTAAAGGAGAATAATATCGTTCTGCGCCCCTCTGTGATTCCGAATATACACGGTGACGCACTATTACAGAGCCCCTTTTGCGCTATCGGTTGCTTCACCGAATTTTACCCCAAAATTTGTTTTGCGATGAATTACTTTGTCACAAAGCACATTTCTTTGTAAGTAGTAGACTGAATGACTGAACTCAGATTGCTCCGCCTCCCGTCATTGTACACCTCAGTAGCCATGTTGATCGCGGTATCTGGAAGTAATAATACAGTGTAAAGTTTAAAAGAATTTAATAAAATCATGCTTACCTCATCCATTTGATCGTGAAGAGACCGCCGCCGCCATCTTGATTGAAGATCTAGCACGAAATCTAGCAAGGCCTATGATGATGTCGCCGTGCACTGGATTTTATGCAAGATGTTCAAGCAAGATGGCGGCGGCAGCTGGCTCTTCGTGCTCAGGTGCTCAAACGGATATGGTAAGTATGATTTTTTTTTTTTTTTTTTTTACCGCCATTCAGGAAAATCAATTTGTTACCATGAAGCACTAGGAAATTTAGCTTCACGTTGAATCAAATTTTCCCTGAAATTCAGATCGGATTCCACTTTGTGGAGTTCAATTCGCTCAACCCTAGTGATATCTCAAAGACACTTCACAATTTTTTTTTATTTTTTTTTTGTCGACTTAAAATAAGTAAGGACGGCATCACACTAGTGAATCTAGAAATCCGCAGCCACTATTCTCTGCTTAGGTATGATAGCCACCACCCGGGATATAAACAGAATCTTCCGCCTACGGCGGATTAATAATCATGATGATTCTTTTAAAAAAGGGATTGACTGAACGACTGTTGAGGAGAGGATATCCCCCTCCTCCTATTGAGTCTTCTTTGAATTGGGCAAGACAATTAGAACGTAACACATTGGTCTTCAAACGAGAGGCCAGAACATGTACTGGGGAATGGAAAAAGGTGAGATTTAGCTTCTCCTTCTCGTATAGCCTGGTGGCAGAAGCGATAAAAACTTCAATTAGAAAAAATTGGCGCATGATAACCAGTGACCCTATATTCACAGACATAGTGCACCCTCAACCACTCATCACATTCAGGCCAGAGGTGCACCACCAATGAGGCCAGGTACGGCAAAAAGACCTAGAGACAAGTGGGGGCAGTGGCAGGGCTGTGCGAGTATCTCTCCATATTCAGGTGTATTCACAGTATGTCAAACAGTGGGGCTGGAGGGGCTGGGCGCCGTTTCATTTAGTTTTTTTTTTTGCGGATGGTTGCTGAGAAACCTGTATATATTAAATTTCAGGAATTACAGCGGTCCGCAAAAAAAAAAAATGAAGACACACGGAAACAAAACAAAAAAAAAAACTACGGAAATGCAGATGCGGAGAGCGCATAGTGCATGTAGCCTTCATCAACAGCTGGCGTGCCGGAGGTCGCTTATCCCTGGACTAATGCATTGACGCTTCTACAGTTTCGGTGGCTGTGAATTTGTGATTAGGAGAGTGATTACATGTAAATCGCGTTATGTGGTCTATGCGATAGTCTGCAGTTGCGGCTTCTTTAGAGGGTCTATTCACACGTCTGTTATTTGGGTCCGCATTCGTTCCGCAATTTGCAGACCCATTCACTTTCAATGGGGCTGGAACGGATGCAAATCTGCATTTCCGGGATGCGCATCCGCGTTTTCGGGATCCGCATCAGTTTTTTAAGGATCCGCAATTCCGTTCCTGAAAAAAAAATCGAACATGTCCTATTCTTGTCTGCAATTGCGGACCAGAAAAGGCATTTTCTATTATAGTGTCTGTGATGTGCGGTCCGCAAATTGCGTATCGCACATTGCAGGTGTCCGTGTTTTGCGGATCCGCGAAACACTTACGGACGTGTGAATGGACCCTAAGAGCCTCAGTCCGTGCTTAAATCTGTGAAAAGTTGGTGAGCAATGCCTCCGTGAAGATGTCCGTGATGGATCCGTGTGTCCGTTTTCTGCAGTCCGT
This sequence comes from Bufo gargarizans, assembly GCF_014858855.1. Lineage (NCBI taxonomy): Eukaryota > Metazoa > Chordata > Amphibia > Anura > Bufonidae > Bufo > Bufo gargarizans. The sequence goes on from NC_058086.1 coordinate 39,325,670, forward strand.
GTGTCATCCGTGTTTTACTGAAACTGCACAGCTGAAAAATTATTTTCAAAGCATCTCTTTCTAATGATCCGTGAAACACGGTTGGCCTCTGTGTTGCATACGTGGTTTTCACGGACTCATAGACTCTAATGGGCGTGATGGATCCGTGAACGGAGAGCATGTTTCCGTGCTAAAAATGAGAAACGTGGTAAAAAACTGACATGTGAATACACACATAAAGTTAAATGGGTACATATGCTGTCTGTGGAGAACACGTTCGGCACACGTATGTGGAACACAGACATGTGAATGAGGCTTTACATTGGTAAGACTATTCGTCCTATGCAGGTTAGGTATGGTGAACATGTAAGATCTGTACGCTCAGGGTCTGGAGCACCCAGGCTGGTCTCACATGTGCAGGCCGTACATAGACAGATTTATTGGGTTATTACATGTTGCTCCTTTGACAACTGGGGGGAACTATGGAGTAATTATGTACGCAGGTGCCACGGGACCTTTGGGTCTAAATGACAAGAATGACATGAGTGTCTTTTTGGACTGAACTAGGACAATAGTTATCTATGGATTATAATAAAGGGACTTTTTGCATACATTTTATATGGATTGTATACTACTGCTCTTCATTTTTTATTTTATTATGTTGTAATTGACTACATACTGTATGTGTGTCTACTGATATAGGGTTAAAAAGAGCAGTACCAGATTCACTGTGTAGGCCAGACGAAGCGCGATGTAGCACGAAACGACCATCGCCTGTTTATCCATATCCTATGTACCAGCTTTGAATAAAGGATAATTGCATCGGATGGTGTGTGCCATGGATTCTTCTTTGCTTTTTTATATTGACTCATAGAGTTATTTTTGTCATAGATAGCATGTGGAATTCCTACATAAAGGATACCTATCACTTTGCCATTTCCTAATCCTATAATCGGTCAATCAAATGGTAAATTGCTGTGATGACCATTTAGTCCGGCCCGATTCTATCCTCTCCAGGAAAGCTGAGCTGTCGCCTCTCTTGAGGGCCTGACAGAGGTCATCATCGTACTGTACACAACCCCTCTCCACCTGCAAATTCCCAATTCCCACAGGTCATCCTATGAATTTTAATGGGATGTTTATCTGGCATCACATTTCTTTTGAGGAATGTGTAAAACACAGTGTTAGGCTCCTTGTGCTAAATAATGACAAAAAAATAAATTATATATATATATATATATATATATATATATATAATAAAATAATATCTAAAATAAATAAAATAATATTTAAAATAAATAAGTAAAAATACATACATAAATAGTATCTAAAATAAATTAATACATAAATAAATTAATAATATAAAATAAACAATACATTTATAATAATATAGACAATCTGCAATCCAATAGTTCACATTGTACATTCAGAAAATGTGGCTAAGCAAAGACTAAGGATTAGGAGCAACTCCAACCCTTCGTAATGCCAAGGATAAAGTCATACTATATTACGGTCTTGTTTTTTTTTAGCATTATCTTCTAATATACAGTTCCCAGTGGAAGCAGCATCTGAAGATAGCATCTCCAATGTAATAAAATAAATATTGCTCATTATCAACAGTAGACATCTCTAGTAACTTATGATTGTCTGGGGGTTGATTATCCACAAAAGCGGAAGATTATATTATCACTCTTCAGGCAGGCAACCTTGCAGCCACCACTAGGGGGAGCTTGTATGCTGGCAGCATACGGTTTTACTATTGCTTACAATTTATAAGTATGTGGTAAGCTCATAAGCTCCCTCTAGTGGTGGTAAGCATGCAAACAGAATTTTATCATTTAGTTCTATGTCTATGACAGGGATTTCTGTATCAGAAACAAAGTGGGCGCCAAGTACAATAAAAAGTATATGAAGAAACTACTCAGTACAGAATAACGGAGCTAAGAATGATATTCACTTTCAGACATCTGTCTAATCTACAGTTTATACAGGGAAGTAATCTGTATGTAAAGTTACCCTTATTAACTGTTTGAATACATTGGTGAAGATTATTATAGGATATATGCATTTCATAGTCAGCTAAAGTGGTGCAGATTGTGACAAATGTGTATGTCAATAGGATACATTTGGCTTATTTTTCCAGGTATTTTAGACACATTTATCTTCCTTAACAACCAACTTATAGTGTTATAATATGCATTAATATATTGCACCAAGTGATGTCCCCCGTCTAAATGTTTCATATCATTGATCATGATATCCTACAGTTCTATTCACAAATATTGAAGCATCAGAGCTAAAATCTTCTAGCACTTCTTACTGGCTAGATATTTATACTGAGCTTCTACATGTGAGTACTATATTGGGCAACATCATACTGGCTAGATATTTATACTGAGCTTCTACATGTGAGTACTATATTGGGCAACATCATTTAAAGAGGACCTCTCACCGCTCCTGACAGGCCTGTTTTAATAGATTCACACATTCTCCATGTAATAACAGTTCTGGAGCATCTATTCTTATGGCTCTATGTTGTGCCATTCCTTTATTATTTCTACTAGAAGTTATGAGTGAATTGCCAGCAGTCTGCAGTAAGGGTACAGAGGGTGGCAACCAGTTGGGGGGGTGCCCCTGCTCAGTCTCACGCTATCCAATCAGTGCTGCCATTTTCAGACGGTGCAGGTACACACCCTCAACTTGTTTGCAACACCAAGAAGAAAAAGTTGTGGAATTATGAAAATCACAGGATTGATAGAAATGTCAATGATATGCAAATGATAAAAAATAAAAACCACATATTCAAAACATCTCAGTTTATTCAGTATTAAAAAATGAGAGCCAGATGAAATGCACACGCTTACACACCTTGGCATGCTATCAGTGAAGTTAATAATGGTTGTCTGAGGAAAGTTCTGAAAACACTTGGGCATGCAAATCATCAAGATCTGCTGCAATAGCCAACCAATCACACCTCAGATGTCCTTAGTGGGAGACAAGTCCGGAGACACTGCAGGCCAGAGTAGCACGTTTAGGCCAAGCAGGCTGCTCACAGTAACCTGAGCAACATGCAGCCTGGTGTTGTCCTGTTGAAAAATGGCTCCTGGGACACTTTGGAGAAATGGCCATACCACTGGTTCACGAACAAATCAATGTAAGGCCGAGGTGTTAGTGAACCTGAAATGAAGACTAGAGGGCTCCCGCTACCGTATATTATGACACCCCACACTATAATCCCAGGAGTAGGACAAGTGTGAAGGCCTCTTGATGACTTTGCCCACTTGGTCTCCAGATCAATCTTTGGCTATTGTTGTGTCTGAGACAAAGGTGGGACTCATCACTGAAGAGCATAGACCTCCATTCCAGCCTCCACTGAAGTCTTGCTGTGCACTATGAGAGCCTTTGAGAGCGGTGGCGTGAGGTGAATGGAACACCTGAAGCTGCTGATAGTCCAGTGTCAAGCAGACACCTTCTGTTGATTTGTGTAGACACTATTTGCCTCCCTAGGCTTGGTATGTGACGTCCAATTTTACTTGCAGTACAGAATGGATCACAATGCGCCATTCTTCTATTCAGATGATGCGTCCATGCAGAGGTTCTTGTCTCTGCACCACTTTCTGTCATTCCAGTTCGATATTGTTCTCCCAACCACTGTGATATTCAGCAGTGCTGACACCTTGGTCTAAGCGAGTAGCAATCTGCCAGGGTAATAAACCAAGGCCTCTCAGTTAAAGGAATTCTGTACCTCTCAGTGCCAAGTGGCAATAACTGGCACATCGACAAACAGCAGGCATCACACAATCATCCCACATGCCTTGATCTGATTTCTGAGGTTTCATGTAGCTAAAAACCTATGCTTTCAATCTGGCTTTTATGCCCCTCCCACATGCCACAGATTGGAGCTAGGTGCTTGAAAATTTGCTCATCTGCAGATCTTTGGAAGTCCTGCTTCTTCCTCCATTTGTATAACCTTACGGCTTGTCCTTGGAATTTCAATGTTGAGGAGTACCGTACTTTTACATTACTACATTCTCGAAGACACAAGAGTCCCTGACTTAGACATTGGCATTCAGCTTTCAATCACAAATCTGTCATACTAGTAAATCAAACAGCAATGTGTTTCTTTCAGTACGTGCTTCCAGATGGCAAATCGCCAAAAATAAAAGATAAATGACTCAAATCTTCATTAGACTCAAGACTACAGTAATTGCCTAATTTTTCAGCTCTCTATTTTGGGAACCCAAAACCAAGGAATAAAGCTGATCTAATTTATTTGCAAGTCATTACTTCTCTTGTGGCAGATAAGGAAGATTAATTACTTTATTAGTATTATATTAACAGTAATAATCATTCTAGCACAGCATTAATATAAAAACATCTCCCCCACCCCCCATTTAAAAAAAAAGTTTGCATAACACAGTATCCCATAGCATAATAAACATAGGACCCCGAACAGGGACATACAACGTTCCCTCATAACAGTGGCAGCCAAAAGCTAGACCGGGCTTGCAGGCAGCCTTCTGGAGCTTGTAGTGCTTCGGGCACTAGTTTCACCCCATCATGGTAAAGACTTTAGTGTAACAGGTTCGGCACTTGAATTTCATAGAAGAATTTCAGGCAAATGGGGGCATGTCACGGCAAACTTCAATGCAAATAGTAAACATTATTAAGTAGATCTTTTAGACCTGGTGAGGCTGATGGACTTACTTTGAAAAGCCATGTTAAAATGGCTGTACGATCATTTTTATAAAATTTTCCACAATATTAAAGTAAGCATTTTATTAATCCGGTTAAAGAATCACTCAGTGGCCACATGCTGCTCAGGGACACAAGACAAGTGAATGGCTGCCACGGTCCTCGTGACCAGGCAAAAGATGTCCTCGCGTTCTGTCCTCCAGGCACTGGAAGCAGTGGGGATAGGAGGCTTTACGCTGGAATGGAGCAGCTTTCAGGAGGTTAGTGTTTGTTTTCTTCCTTTTAAAAATAATTTTTTGTGGCGGTTGGAGAACCCTTTAAGGCGTTAAGGGAGCACCAAGGCTCTCAGGACTCTGAGAACAGATTTATTATGGACGCACTCTGGATGATGCTTATAGATGTACTCTGGCTTTTAGAGTTATGGGGATACTGTGGCTATCACTGTTATGGGGACTCTATGACTGTCCCTGAGGCTACTTTCACACTAGCGTTCGGCTGTCCGCTTGTGAGCTCCGTTTGAAGGGGCTCACAAGCGGACCCGAACGCTTCCGTCCAGCCCTAATGCATTCTGAGTGGACGCGGATCCGCTCAGAATGCATCAGTCTGGCGGCGTTCAGACTCCGCTCCGCTCAGCAGGCGGACACCCGAACACTGCTTGCAGCGTTCGGGTATCCGCCTGGCCGTGCGGAGGCGTGTGGATCCGTCCAGACTTACAATGTAAGTCAATGGGGACGGATTCGTTTGAAGATGACACACTATGGCTCAATCTTCAAACGGATCTGTCCCCCATTGACTTTCAATGTAAAAGTCTGGACGGATCCGTTCAGGCTACTTTCACACTTAGACATTTTTTGACAATATAATGCAGACGGATCCGCTCTGAACGCTAGTGTGAAAGTAGCCTTATGTGACACCATTGCTGTCAGTGTAATGGGGGCACTGTGGCTGCCACTGTTATAGGGGCACTGTGGCTGTAACTTTTATGGGGGCACTGCGGATGTCATTGTTATGGGGACTCTGTGGCTGTTAGGCCCCATGCACACGGCCGTGTTCGGGCCGTGGAACCGCGGCCTGGATCCCGCCTGAGAGCAGGAGCGCACGGCGTCACTGGTTGCTATGACGCCGTGCGCTCCCTGCTGCCGGCACAGTACAGTAATACACTGGTATAGATCATACCAGTGTATTACTGTATTGCGGCGGCAGCAGGGAGCGCACGGCGTCATAGCAACCAGTGAAGCCGTGCGCTCCTGCTCTCCTGCTCCCGTGTGCATGGGGCCTTACTGTTATGTGACCCTATTGCCGTCAGTGTAATGGCGGCACTGTGGCTGTCACTTTTATGGGGCACTATAACTGTCACTGCTATAGGGACTCTGTGACTGTCACTTTTATGTGGCACTATTGCTGTCAGTGTAATGGGGGCACAGTGGCTGTCACTGTTATGGGGACACTGTGACTGTCATTTTTTTGGGGTCACTGTGGCTATAACTGTCATGGGGGCACTATAGCTGTTGCTTTCATGTAAGCACCTATTCTAAGGCACCCATGTTATAGAATATTATGTCTAGCTCTGTAATGGGAATAAGAAAAAAAACAAAAACGGGGGGGGGGGGTTAATATTTTTGTGTTAAAAATGTGCTGCTATTATCGTTTTTCATAATATTTCCTCTGAAGTAACAAAGACGTCCTATTTGCTACCAGAAAACTAATACGTTGCAAACCCTTATAAATATGAATCATATGAGCGTATTCCTTGTGTTTTTGGGTTCCAACAATAGAGAGCTGAAAAATTTGATAATAAGTCTTCAGGACTTGAGTCTTTTATTTTTGGCTACTTCGTATCTGCAATTCGCAGAGAAAGAAATACATTGCGTGTTTGATTCGTGGGTATGACAGATTTGTGATAATAATGATGGAGGAGTATTTCTGGAGCTCAGACACGGAGCCGCAGCTTTCCAAGGTGTCACCAGATGGAAACATGAAAGCTGTACGCTGACATCTCAGTCATTGATTCTTATGTCTACAAGCATGTAATGATGTAAAACTGCTGCATACACCATAGCAATAGCATCTAAATATGGACAGATCCGCGGTGTGCTAACACATGTAGGTTAAGGTCTCATGCACACACGTTAGTTATGTGGCTCCCATAGAAGTCTGAAATTTTATGTCGGTAACATCACTATCTCAATGCTAATGCTACCAAACTGCTGAAATCTAGATAATATAAATAAAATTTAGATAATACTAAAAACTGATATGGTCTCAGAAATAGATATAAATAAATAAAAAGGCTTAAATAATAAAAAATAGAATCATAAATACCTGCATGTTTCCAAAAGTCTTAAAAAGAGGACAAGCCCAGTATTACCAAAGCAAAATGACTCTGCACCCCCAGTCCGCCAACGCTACTCCACTTCTGATCTGTCAGCCTTTCTTACCCCAAACTCTGCTACAGTCCTGATTAGTAATGTCCTAACATTTTATGTATGCAGACCTGTGTATCTCTATGGTAACAGACTACAATCAAACCCCGTGTAGTCTGATCCTGCTGTGCTGCTCTTCTCCCTTTGTCCCATATCCTCAAAGTAGAAAGGAGGTGCAGATGAAAGCATGGGCAGAGTGGGAACTTAAAGGGGTTTTCCCATTTTAGACAATGGGGGCATATCGCTAGGACCTGCACCTACACTGAGAACAGAGCCCCGAAAGTTATGGAGGGCACACTGCGCATACGCCCTCCATTCATTTCTATGGGGCCGTCGAAAATAGCCAAGCGCTGGCTTGGCTATTTCCGTCGTCCCCATAGAAATTAATGGAAGCGATGGCCGCGCAAGCGTGGTGTGCTCCCATTCACTAATATGGGGAGAACTTTTGGTGGTTGCCGGACGCCGGAAAACCCAGGGTCCTTCGGCCACCACCTTCCCCACTCCATTCTCGCTGTAGGTAGAGACGGGCCCCTATCAGACAATGGGGGCATATCCTAGCGAGTGACCCTGGAAAAAAAAAAGTGTCCCCATGTTGTAGTCAGGTACAAATTAACAGAAGGTGGGATGACACAAGTAGCTAGGGACAACAGAAGTAGGTGGAGCCTGAAATACTATAGAGCACCGCCCTAGCGGAAGCAAATACCGCAGTGCATCACAAAATACAGTCGCCTTTACCACAGTATTCAAGTGCATCACTGTCCTGAGGATGATAATACATTTGAGTTCAGGAGGGGACCTGTAATTAATTAATTAATACTTAGAGCATCAGATTGTTATGTACCTGGTGGCCATAAGGAGGGGGTCTACCGGGGAATATCCCTGTAGGGTCTATAACCATTGCACCCCTGGATAGAAGAGAACATGGCTGTAGAAGCATACCACCCAGGGTTGACTTGTATTTTGAAACTAAGGAGCCACATAGCTCTGCACAGGAGCTGCACACCCAAACATGGTTTAATCACATGTATTTGTAAAGTTTGCTTCATTTTTTTTGCATATGTTACTGCTGCAGCAGCATTATGCATAAAACAATCTTTAGTTTCTTCACATACCACCGTTTTCCTTGAGTTTTCCCCTTAGTTACGGCTGTCTTGAATCCTACAATATGAGGATCTTCTCAAGATGGTTCCTCTGCCAGTTCTCTGAGGCCAAAACTGCCTTCCCTTACTTCCCATACACACTTGCTGTAGCCAGCAGTTCCCTGCCGGCCAATCAGATTGGATTACTGAGAGACACGCCTCCTCACTCTGAAGCCTAATGCAGCCATGCAGTGTGAAGGACCGCCCCTCCGTCTTCTGTTTACATTAAGTTGGGAGACAGATGAGCCATGGCAAGGGAGCAGTGGAAAGGGACAGAGGACATTAATGAAAGCTATTATTATTAGGTAATTACAGATCTCTTAGCAATCATTGACACACTCTCTCAGGTATACATGCCTAGCTCTAATAAACTAGCAAATACATTTTTTTTGACAGTTATCCTTTAAAGATATTAAAAAAAAAGTTGCAAAGACTGGCAAATCCTTTAATATTAACATGTCAGTCTACAATATCTCCTTATAATATACTATATGAGGCAGTGGTGGATCAGCAGGGCCTACAGAATAGAAGATTTATTGCTGGATAATGACAAATGTATCCAGCTTTCTCCCGGAGCAGAGGGCGACATCCTCTGCTTGGTTTACAGCTTCTGCATTGGTGATTCGCACACTGTCCCATGATTTGCAGAAGATTATCTGGATTTGAAAAACCCAATGGATAATACAAAGTAACATGAAAATCCTTTCCTAGAAATCTCTCCCTGGAATTTCATTACACCTGGGCAGTCCTGCTGTATGGGCGCACTGCTTACTGGGAGGCCCAATCTTTCCTTTTCATCATCCAGATTTCGTGCCATCAAAACCCGGTTTTCCTGGGATTATCCAAAGTAGCAAGTTAATATTAATAAACCTCGTCAGGCAATGTTCTTCTCCGGGCAGGATTAGAACCGCAGTAATTCTCTATGGAAATCGTTTTATAGAAATTTAAAGGGAATGTGTGACCTTATTCTTTTTGCTCACTGAAAATATATGCTAAATTTTAAATTTATATTCTGATTGGAATTTCTTTTTTTTTTTTATTCTATAAATGGGGGCAGCCATTTTGTTTGAGCTGTGAAATGCGGATGTTTGCTTGACCACATGTGCAGTGTGCAGCAAAGAGCGGAGCTTAAAGAGCTGTCCAGGGTGAGAAAAACATGGCTGCTTTCTTCTAGAAAATGCACCACGCCTGTCCATGGGTTGTGTCTGGTATTGCAACTCAACTCCATTGAAGTAAATGGATCTGGGCTGCAATACCACACACAACCTGCGGACAGGTGTGGTGCTGTTCTTAGAAGAAAGCAGACACCCTTAGAAGAAAGCGGACCACCCCTTTAATAGGGAAGCTTGTAACTAGCCTCCCCTAACTGTAGAGACTGCATTTAGTGTGATCAGTGCCTGTGTGAATCACTATAGTTGCTGTCACATCATTCAGGAACCCTGCTTTGCACTTCCACACTTAACTACACCAAGGCCCCCCCCCCCCTTTAACATCAGGCAGGAGCTAAAAAAATCAGGGTGTGCCCCAACCCAAAAGGGAAGAAAAGGTGAGCTCTTCCTATCACTACACGACCCGGGGAGTGACATAGAGAGGACTGCTATGGTTAGGACAACTACTCCCATCCTCTCTGCCTCCCATATGGGAAATGAGAATGTAGTGAGCATGCTCTGTGTCAGGTTCGGTTGTGACTGTGCAGGGAATGGTAGGAAAGAAGAGAATCTGCATGATTCCCTTTGCCTATTGTCAGCCATATGACTCAGGGCTCATGCACACGACCGTATGTCTTTTTCAGTGTTTTGTGGGCCGTATTTTTCGGATTCGTTTTTCCGTTTCAGTAGTGTTGCTGGTTCCATTCCGTTTTTCCGTTCTGTTTTTCTGTATGGCATATACAGTAATTACATAGAAGAAATTGGGCTGGGCATGACATTTCCAATAAATGGTTCCGCAAAAACAGAACGGATACAAAAGACATACGGAGTACATTTCGTATGTGTTCCGTGTTTTTTTTGCGGACCCATTGACTTGAATGGTGCCATGGAACGTGATTTGTGGGCAATAATAGGACATGTTCTATCTTTGAACGGAACGGAAAAATGGAAATACGAAACGGCATGCATACGGAGACACTTCATATTTTTTTTGCTGACCCATTGAAATGAATGGTTCAGTATAAGTGACACATACTGAACTAAAAAAACGGCCAGTATACTGAACGCAAAAAACTTCCGTGTGCATGAGCCCTCAATGTTATTTGCATTTTATGGGAGTGGGTAGAGGGCATGCTCTGTGTCATAGTTAGTTATTACTGTTTAGGAATAAGGATAAATTAGGAGGTGTGTTGTCCCCTTCACCTGTTATCAATGGTATGGCCCAGATTTATTTGCCTTTTATGGGAGGAGGTAGAGGGCATGCTCTGTGTCATATTTAGGGAACAATTATGAGTTCTATTGTTCTTTTCACCTATTGTCAATGGTATGGCCCAGATTTATTTGCCTTTTATGGGAGAAGGTAGAGGGCATGCTCTGTGTCATAAATAGGGACAAATGATGAGTTGTATTGTCCCCTTCACCTAATGTCAATGGTATGGCCCAGATTTATTTGCCTTTTAAAGGAGGAGATAGAGGGCATGCTCTGTGTCATATTTAGGGAAAAATGATGAGTTCTATTGTCCTTTTCACCTACAGGGAGTGCAGAATTATTAGGCAAGTTGTATTTTTGAGGATTAATTTTATTATTGAACAACAACCATGTTCTCAATGAACCCAAAAAACTCATTAATATCAAAGCTGAATATTTTTGGAAGTAGTTTTTAGTTTGTTTTTAGTTTTAGCTATTTTAGGGGGATATCTGTGTGTGCAGGTGACTATTACTGTGCATAATTATTAGGCAACTTAACAAAAAACAAATATATACCCATTTCAATTATTTATTTTTACCAGTGAAACCAATATAACATCTCAACATTCACAAATATACATTTCTGACATTCAAAAACAAAACAAAAACAAATCAGTGACCAATATAGCCACCTTTCTTTGCAAGGACACTCAAAAGCATGCCATCCATGGATTCTGTCAGTGTTTTGATCTGTTCACCATCAACATTGTGTGCAGCAGCAAACACAGCCTCCCAGACACTGTTCAGAGAGGTGGACTGTTTTCCCTCCTTGTAAATCTCACATTTGATGATGGACCACAGGTTCTCAATGGGGTTCAGATCAGGTGAACAAGGAGGCCATGTCATTAGATTTTCTTCTTTTATACCCTTTCTTGCCAGCCACGTTGTGGAGTACTTGGATGCGTGTGATGGAGCATTGTCCTGCATGAAAATCATGTTTTTCTTACCTTGCAGACTTCTTCCTGTACCACTGCTTGAAGAAGGTGTCTTCCAGAAACTGGCAGTAGGACTGGGAGTTGAGCTTGACTCCATCCTCAACCCGAAAAGGCCCCACAAGCTCATCTTTGATGATACCAGCCCAAACCAGTACTCCACCTCCACCTTACTGGCGTCTGAGTCGGACTGGAGCTCTCTTCCCTTTACCAATCCAGCCATCTGGCCCATCAAGACTCACTCTCATTTCATCAGTCCATAAAACCTTAGAAAAATCAGTCTTGAGATATTTCTTGGCCCAGTCTTGACGTTTCAGCTTGTGTGTCTTGTTCAGTGGTGGTCGTCTTTCAGCCTTTATTACCTTGGCCATGTCTCTGAGTATTGCACACCTTGTGCTTTTGGGCACTCCAGTGATGTTACAGCTCTGAAATATGGCCAAACTGGTGGCAAGTGGCATCTTGGCAGATGCACGCTTGACTTTTCTCAGTTCATGGGCATTTATTTTGCGCCTTGGTTTTTCCACACGCTTCTTGCGACCCTGTTGACTATTTTGAATGAAACGCTTGATTGTTCGATGATCACGCTTCAGAAGCTTTGCAATTTTAAGAGTGCTGCATCCCTCTGCAAGATATCTCCCTATTTTTGACTTTTCTGAGCCTGTCAAGTCCTTCTTTTGACCCATTTTGCCAAAGGAAAGGAAGTTGCCTAATAATTATGCACACCTGATATAGGGTGTTGATGTCATTAGACCACACCCCTTCTCATTACAGAGATGCATATCACCTAATATGCTTAATTGGTAGTAGGCTTTCGAGCCTATACAGCTTGGAGTAAGACAACATGCATAAAGAGGATGATGTGGTCAAAATACTCATTTGCCTAATAATTCTGCACGTAGTGTATTGTCAATGGTATGGCACAGATTTATTTGCCTTTTATGGGAGAAGGTAGAGGGCATGCTCTTTGTTATCCATAGTACTAAGCGTGCAGGGAGGGGGAGGAAAGAGGAGGATATGTGTTGTCCCCTTCACCTATTGTCAATGATATGAACCAGATTGATTTGCCTTTTATGGTAGAAGCTAGAGGACATGCTCTGTGTTATGTGCAATAGTAACTGCGGAGGGAAGAGGAAGTACCGTAAGATTAGGTGTGTTGTCCCCTTCCTCTGTTGTGAGTGGTATGACCCAACATTTTTTTTTACCTTTTATGGAAATCTATAGAGGACATGCTCTGTGTTATTTACAGTAGTTACTGTGCAGGGAGGGGGAGGAAAGGTAAGATGCATCACTGAGTTGTCCTCTTCACATATGGTTCCTGTGTTATCTACCTCCAGATATTTTTGCATACCTCCCAACTTTTGAAAATCGCAAAGAGGGACATTATGTGCGGCAGTTTTTTTTCATACTAGGCCACGCCTCTAACTCCACCCAAAGCATAATTACTGACCCCGTCAGAGCTGCAGCAGCTGGGGATCGGTTAGGTGAGTATACTTCCCTTTTATTTATTTTTTTACAGCATGTGGAGCCCATAGGACATTTTTTTTCTTGCACTTCAATATCCATTTAAATATTAGCACATAAATCATCAGATTATAGATATTTTAAGGTCCTAATTGCACAAAATAATGAAGTTATGGTCTAATATGCAGGTAGAAGCCACCCAAAAACTTAATTAATGAACATTTATACATTAATTCCCCAGGTCAAAAGGAGGGACTTTTAAGGATCAAAAATGGCCAGAGGGACTTGGGTCAAGAAGAGGGACACTTGAGAGGCATGATTTATGAGTGTTGTTGACCTTTCCCCAAATGTACACACCCCAAGTTGAAAATGACATGAAGCTTATCCTGAGGGCCAGCTCTAATACATAACGGTATGATTTTTATTTTTTTTTATAATAACAGTATCCTGGCATGCAGGAGAAGCAATATCGTACACTGTCCTCCCCAACTCCATAGTCCCCATGGTTGATACACATTTTCTTACATGACTTTGAGCTTGTATCTGATTTATTTTCCTATTAGCATTCCCACTCTTGAGAAACGCGGACATATCTGAGGACCCTCCCCAAATAAAAAAAAAAGTTTTCACAAGACTTTACATTTTTTGCACTGAGCACGCCGAGCTTCGTGGATGTTTTCCTGAAATAACGCTTGCCAAAGTGTCCATTGCAGTCACTGTTAGATGCCTATCAAACCGTTGTATATTTCATTTCATGCTCTCACTTTAAATCCTGCCGGGATTCAATCTCCTTCCAGACATCTCTGTGTAATCTGCGCGCACAGCCGGCGCTTACGCTTATTTACATCTCGCTGGAGGAGCAGCTCGGAGGCTCGGGCTGACACAAAGGTGACTGACTCGAAGTCTTATTGTAAATGACATCAGGAACTCTCCAGCTGTCTGCATTCACTCAGGCCAGGCTGCCGGACCTCCTCGGACAAATGAGCCATGTATTGGCCTTTGTTTTCATCACAGCAGCTGTCAGGTAGGAGCGTCACACCGCTGCCCAGGGCCATGTCACTATACTGCGGTCAGGAGCCAAGAGCCAATTACACGAGCAAATTGAGAAATAAATGATAAGGGACGTTCACTTGTGCAGCAATCACACGTCGCAGATTCATAAATTGTCCACTGAGCTAAAAGTATAAAAACTACTAATATAGCAGGGGCCATAGTGTCAATTGGTACCTGCTATATCTGCTAGTTGCATATAACTAATGTCCCACTAGGTGGCGCTGCATTAACTTATCCAGCTTACAGTCAAACCTGGGGCCATCTTTACTATAAGTTACGTTATAGGCAATTTTACCAAAATTTTACAGTATTAACCATCAAAACTATCTTTCGTTTTCAATATCATGCTCCCATGTCTTCTCCTGAAAAGCCCACCAATCAGTGATATGTGGCTTATGCTTTTCCCTGCAATTATTACATGGTAGAATTTTTGGATGATCTCTAAACAAGGGATCTAACTATTTTGTCTGCAATGTTCCTAATCTTAAAGTTACCTCTAGGGGTAGGGACAGCCGTAGTAAGACACAGCACGCATGATGTGTGCAATGAAGAGTCTTCTGACCCTCTTACTCACTGCCAAAGGTGTCTTTTATTATAGTAGAAGGTCCCGGGTGTCACCCTTACAGCCTAGATTTCACCAATAGAATTGTGGCATGTGTTATAACAAGGACATATATGTCTCCGCAGCATGTCATCAGGAAGGATGCTCTGCACGGGAAACTAAAAAAAAATCCTTTGTCTGAATAAATGAGAGCTTCTACATATAGTATATACCAGATATTGCAGACTAAGAATATACGATACCGGAATTCACCGAAAAGCAGTGTCTAAGGGAGACGAAAACCAATATTTTAAATGATAATTAACCCTTTTAATTTCTCCCTTATCAGGGGCTTCTACTGGACTTTCTGATCACGGTAGGACTCGGGTTCATCAGGGCCCCTTATTCTGAGGGTCACCTATGCAGGACATGTATCTGTCCATTTTTAACACATCATCTAGTAGGTTATTTGTGAATTAGCCCAACAAATGGACCCTAGTGTCAAGAGATTGGCTTCAATGTCACCTCCAAATGGGGTTGTCTTCTGCTGGAACCTAACTCTGAACTACTAGGATTCTTAGGATTTCTTTGGAAGTGTTCAGTCCAGTGATGATGCCCCACTATCAGCTAAAAATACATTATAGGGGTTGTCCACCTAAGAAAACTCATTTCATATCCCCATGATGAAATTCTGACTTAATAAAGGAGAGTTACAAAAAGCCTCTGTCACTCCGGAGGACCTGTCCTGTCCTGCATCATACAGACAATCCATTGATATGAATGGACACAATGTAATGCCTCATCTCTCCTGTGGTGGTGCTGCAGAGAAATTGAACACTTACTGCCAGATTTTCAATTAGATTGGGGAGACAATTTTTACGGAGCTCCAGCTCAGATGTGCTCCATATTATTTTATCACAGCAGCGGTTTGTTACAATGAACCAGCCAAAACACTTTTACTTGCTCTAAATACAGTTACGAGAAGTTCTGTCAGCGCCAGCCAATGCTGATACATTGAAACAAACTACAGCTGTGCGAACAAGACTAGAGTTTTCAGTCTCTGATGGTGGTACAAATCATTAGAGATAGTGATGTATTGAGACAGATATTTGCACACCAGTTTTAATCTGCGCTGCTCTGGCACAGATTAAAGGGGTTGTGCCAAGTTTTTAATGGAGGTCTGACAACTGGGATTCCAACCAATCCCAAGAATGGGGGGTCTCTTTTATCCGGTCTGAAGGAGCAGCAGGTCCCAGCAGTCAGACACCCACTGATCAGTTAATTATCCCCTATCCATAACTTCAAAACCCAGGCACAACCCCTTTAAGAGATGCATTTCAGGCCACCCATGCACCAGAACTGTAGTACCCCAGAGCAGGCACTACCATTCCTACACCCTGCTACTGTCTCTAATGGCTAACAAATAATGTCATCTGTGTACTTGATTCCAGGTCTTTAATATTGTGCCTTAATAACATGGGTGTGTAGCTTATGTATTGTATTACATATAATGTGCCTGGTTGTCCAGCAGGTGGCAGTGTGTCTTTGTCAGAGAGTGATCTTTAGATACCATGGAACTTACCATTCCATTCTCCGCCCTTTTGGGCAGAAGTGGGCTAGTCATGCTTCCTACCAAGGGAGGGGTTGCATGAAGCTATAGGGATAGAAGAATTGGAAAGATAAGAAACATGGCCAAGTGAGGGGAGCATCACCTCTCATGCAGCAGGAAGCTCCAGGGGAAGCAGCTCATAGAGCACCAAGACTCCTTGCAGCCAAATGCAGTCAAAAGGTACCAGAACTGACAGAAAGTCCAGTAATCACACTGAAGCCAAAGATTAACACAACAGAGAAAGCAAAGTATTCAAGTTCACCTGCCAGTGCACACTAAAACCTGCTGGAGCCAAAGAAAGATCATATACTTTCTGGATGCAAGTTTATTCAAATAAAGCTGTTGAACTTTATAAAGTCTGGTCTCGACTTATTCTCCAACAACTACAACTCTCAACTTGGAATGCTGCAGAGCCTAACCCTAGGGAGCGACGGTATTCAGGTAGGAGCACCATGACACACAGAACTAGTAAGGCCGCAACATACCACTCGGTGTTTCCTACACACTAGGACCCCGATCGTGCCCTGGGGGGCGGCACGTTGCAGAACTTAAATCTATTACACTCAGAAGATGGAGTAGATTTCAATTGTAATGTGTTGTTAAAGGTGTTGGGCTGCACCCGCCTCCTCCCACCCCCACCTTACCCACTTTTTAGAAAAGTTGCAAAAGTGTTGAAAAGAGGTAAAAAGGGACAGAAAACGGATACAGGAGCTTAAAGGGGTTGTGTCACTTCAGCAAATAGCAATTATTATGTAGAGAGAGTTAATACAAGGCGCTTACTAATGTATTGTTATTATCCATATTGCCTCCTTTTCTGGCTTGATTCCTTTTTCCATCACATTATAAACTGCTCGTTTCCATGGATATGACCAACCTGCAATCCATCAGCGTGGCTGTGCTTGCACACTATAGGAAAAAGCACCCGCCTATGTGAGCTCCCACGGTCCCAGTCACCAGAGAGGCCGGCATTTTTTTTTCCTATAGTGTGCAAGCACGACCACCGCTGATGGATTACAGGGTGGTCGTAACCATGGAATTGAGCAGTGTATAATGTGATGAAAAAAATGAATCCTGCCAGCAAAGGAAGCAAAATGGTTAACAACAATACATTAGTAAGTGACTTGTATTAACTTTCTCTACATGATAAATGTCACTTGTTGAAGTGACAAAATCCCTTTAATAAATCTCCCCAAAGTATATAAGAAAGTTGCGCAGCAAATGCCCCCTCTGTTATTAGTTTCCATCCCTTCAGCTTCATACCCACCCTTTCCCCGCACCCTCCCTCTCCTGCTTTATCATATTTTAATTAGTTCAGGAAAACAAGATGAAACTTCCCAGAAATCTTACATTCCGATTAATTAATTAAACTCCATTTAGGCCGGTAACATTTTATTCAGCAATACTGTCAATTAAAATGGCTGCGGCTCACGTCAATGGGGACGAAAAAGAGCAAGTGATTTAGAAAAACGCAGTATTTCCTATGTGATAATTGGATGGCATGAGTCATACGGTAATGTGAAAGGAAGCTGCAGAAAGCGTGACACTCGCATTGTATGGTAATAGAAATGAGCGTCTATTTAACACAGGGATAAAGGTCTGGTTGTATTTGGTGACATTATTCTTAGCTGTGGTCGGGAACCTTATCCTCCCGGCACAAGATCCCAATAATAAAAACCATCTATTATATTATTTGTGTCACAGAAAACCAGTTCCCGGGTAAACGCTGTAACTACTGATGCACATTTTGCTGTGACCCTGGGACCTTTTGGGGGAAACGGTTGACAACCTATTGTAGGATATCATGCAGTGATCCGGAGGATGGAGAGAAAGCCTGACAACTTACAAGTCTGAAGAAGCAAATGATCATACATATAAATCACACCAAAGGTCCAAATGCTTCACTAAATACTGCATTAATATTCTCCACCCTCTAGGGGTCTCTGCCACCCTCCTCAAAACCTGAGACCAGGGAAGTTATATGGACATTGTATAAACGCACACTGTATGGTGATATTTCTATCTGTCGTTTGGACATTGTGGTGTCATCAAGGTGTGCATTATATGGTGGCATAATTTGTACATTGCGGAGAAGTATTTTGCTCAATGGCTTATGCAACGTGCCATCCCCAGGGCAGGATCGGGGTCCCACTGTGTAGGAAATAATGCTAAATTGCAATGTGGCATTACTAGTTCTGTGTGTCACGGTACTCTTACCTGGATACAGTCGCTCCCCGGGGTTAGGCTCTGTTGCCTTTAGTGGAGATGTAGTTGAAGGAATAAGTTGATAAAGTTTAACAGTTTTACTTGAATAAACTTGCATCCAGATAATATTTGATGTTTCTTCTGCAGGTTTTGGAGTGCACTGGCAGGTGAGCTCGGACACTTTGCTTTTGCCTTTCTCTGCTGTACTAATCTCTGGCTTCGGTCTGGTATCTGGACTTTTTAATAGTTATGGTACCTTTGAGTGGGGTGCCTTTGGCTGTTGACCCCCTCATAATACTCAGTATATGAACCACCTGGAGTTGGAATGCTCTGTGAGCTGCTTCCCCTGAAAGACTCCTGCTGCACCATGTCTCCTCTCCTCCAAAATCTCAACTCCCTAGCTTCCTGCAACCTCTCCCTTGGTGGAAGCAGGACTAGCCCACTTCTGCCCAAAGGGGGGGAGAATGTAATGGTAAGTTCCATTCTATCTAAAGATCTCTCTGCCAGATACACTGCCACCTGCTGGACAACCAGACACAGTGCATGAAATACAATACATAACAGTTACATAACAATACTATTAAGGCACAATATCAAAGGACCTGGAATCAGATATACAGATGCCATTATTGGTTAGCCTATTAGAGATAGTAACAGGTTGAAGGAACGGTAGTGCCTGTCTGGGGTACTAAACTTACACATACTTTATGACAGCCCTAAACATAGTAGACTACACACTATAGTACATTACAGTAGTTTGCAGTCTGCTGACAGACGGAGCCATGAGGCACTTATACGTTCTCCTGCAGCCCTGCAGTAGACTGAAGTCGGGGGTTGAAGTGGTCCGTCAGAGTACCAGAGGGTCCTCCAGAGGGCCCAGGCTCTGATATCATAGTGGGCTCCATAGGTCTAGGAGAAATAAAACTCATTTGGAGCCAATCACTTGCCTCTATGGTCTATTTCTTTAAATCAAAATCTATCTAGACTTTATTGATGATATGGGAGATGGGCCCTAAGATAATTTCCTCTGGTGGGGCCAAGGATCCTCACTCTAACACTGATTCAAGTGGTTGCTATGTCTTGTCCATGTATCCTAATAGGGCATATGGATGTTATTCAGTAGAGACCCACTCCCCCCCCCCCCCCCCGCTCATTTTTCTCAAGCTGCCCATAAATTACATGAACGAGCATTGATCTGATGATGTAATACCGACATGTAATGCCGCACCCCATTGCCAGCCTCTAAAGGGAAGATGCCTGGCAGACCCTGGCTTCCCCTAAAATGATCTATTGATTTTTGGGGGTGCAGGGAGCCATACTCATGGCAATTGGCTCAAAAAGGCTCGCATTTGATGTATCCCCTTTCACATGTAACAAGAGCAACGTTGGGTAATAGCTATTCAAGCGATTCCATTCTGCACTTATCTCCAAAGTATCTTCTGCAATGGGCTTATCACTTGACACATCCTCCTGACATTTTCCGCCTTGTACGTTACACTCGGATCATCTCACACCCAGAGAGGTAATGTCAAAATTATGTCTGGTATTTTCTGTTCAGTGGTAAAGCTACAAGACGGAAACATGTTATTTGACAAAAGAAAATAACACTTTGGTCATCTCATCGGCATGGCTTTCTCTCCACTCGGATTTAATAGACGGTAGATACTTCTACATCATTTTATTAATTTTTTTAATTCTTTTTATTGAGCATAAAAATACACAAGTTATATAAAGTACACACAACAGTATGTACCGTACAAAAATCACAAACACAATCCGTACATGTCACGTTGGTCAATCACGTTACCTAAGACACATTTCTATATATATTGTTATGATTGCTTACAGTACATTCAATGTAGGACATGAGTTTGCAATCGTCTCGACACTTCAGCCAAAGAATTAGAAAGATCCTGCCTAGTGTACATTGACTGCGGTGAGGAGCACCACCTCTCCCACACTTTAGCAGACTTCGAGGCACATCCCCTATTTTTGTATACAATATTCTCATATGGGATGATGATATTCACAAAGTTTTTCCATTGATTCAATGTGGGCCCTCTCTCCCCCATCCACCGAATTGCTATTGCTTTCCGTGCCAAAAACAAGGTCTCCCTCAAAAATATTCTCTCGTAATGATCCCATAACTCATCATCTAAAATGCCAAAGATGCATAATTTGGGACCCATAGGTACTGGGCGCCCCAAAACAGTAGTTAAAAAATCAGTAACTTTTGTCCAGAACCTCTGAATGTGTGAGCACATCAGATGCCAAGAGTCAGCACCTTCTATGGAGCATCTATGACAGCACGAATGTGTGAGTATACCCATTTTATAAAAACGCAAAGGAGATAAGTACCCCTGGTGTATTATACATAGCTGTATAAACTTATTGTTAATGGCCGGGGATACTAATACCGGAGATTCCAATAAATCTTCAATATCCTCATTAGCAAGGTCTGGTATCAATGTTTGCCATTTTGAAATAACCTTTAATGGAGCTAGCTTACACTTAGCATTCAGTAGATGGGTGTATAACCCTGAAATAAATCCTTTGGGACCCTGAGATCGGATCACCCCAATCATAGGGAATTTGAGACGCACCAAAATGTGTCTGCAAAGCATGACGTATCTGTAGGAACTTATGAAATGAACTCCTGGGTAAATCATATTTACTACACAATGTGTCATAAGTACAAAAACTATTACCGTCATACACATCTCCTAACAGATGCACAATATGCAATTTCCAGAATTGAATTCCGGGAAGTGATAGTAAAGATGGGAACATGGGATTATCCCACAGAGGGACTTCTGGTATGTGGTCCGAATATTCATATAAGGATTTACATGCTTTCCACACCTGAACACCCAGTCTATGTATTGGTAGTAGTTGTCTAGGGAATAAACTCGGTTTTTCTAAAACAGGCCACAGTGATTTTATATTCAAAAATTCAGCTAGGAGATGTTCCGATCTAGGTGTTTGGACATCTATATGCAATCAGGCTTTCAAATAGCGTAATTGCCCAGCCAAATAGTATGTATATAGGTCCGGTAAGGACATACCCCCGCATCCCCTCTGACGGCATAAGGTATCCACCGATAGCTTGTGTCTGTTAGAACCCCACAGAAAAGGCGCTAGCATAGACTTGTATTGTTGAAAAACCTTCTTTGGAATAATAAAGGGTGCATGTTCCATAACATATAAGAATTTGGGTAAAACAACCAATTTGATCAAATTGATACGACCTGCTACCGATAATGGCAGGCCACCCCAAACCCTAAATTTCTTCTTACAGAAGTCTAGTAGAGGTCCAATATTGAAAGCATGAAAGGAGCTTGCATCTTTTGAGATAGTAATACCCAGATACTTAAAGCTAGATACTATAGGTAAGTCCCCATTAAGAAGCTGCACAGAGTCCATGTCATACAAAAGTAAAAAGTATGGACTTGGTCCAATTTATTAGGAGACCAGAGAAACGACCAAATCCGTTGATTAGTGTTACAACTCTAGGAAGAGTAGTTTCTACATCAGACATGAAAAGTACCATGTCGTCTGCATATAAACCTACCCTGTCTTCCCCTTGACCCAGACTCACTCCCTTAAAGACTCCATCCTCTCTAATGCGTATAGCCAGAGGCTCTATGGCTAATGCAAAGAGCAAGGGGGAAAGTGGGCAACCCTGCCGCGTGCCTCTACCCAACTGAAAGCTGCTTGAGGATATTCCATTCACTAAAATAGTAGACCTCGGCTCCTTATATAGTATGGAGATCCATAGGACCAAACCCGAACTGCTCCAATGTGGTAAGTAAATATGGCCACTCTATAGAATCGAAGGCTTTGGCCGCATCTAATGAAGCCAATGCCCATCTCTGATGTCTAGCTAAGCCTACCTGAGTGATCACCTGCACCCTTCGGATATTATCCAATGTAGATCTCCCAGGCATAAACCCCGACTGATCTGGATGAAATCAATGGGCTAACCACCCCACTCAGTCTCGATGCCAGAATCTTCGCTAACATTTTGTAAAACAGATTCAGCAGGGATATCGGCCTGTAAGAGCCACATTCCACCTGATCCTTCCCGGGTTTCAACAAAATTACAATAGACGCATCATAGAGGGATGGTGGTAAACTTCCCTGTCGAAATGACTCAATGTACATGTGCAGCAGAGGTTGAGACATAGAGGCAGCATGTTTGGAGTAGACTTCCACAGGCAGCCCGTCCGGGCCAGGGGATTTCCCTTTTGAAAGTGCGGATATAGCATCCGAGATCTCTTGAGCTGTTATCTGGGCTTCCAATATATTCCTTGACTCCTGTGATAATTTAGGAATCTCAATGTCTGATAAATAACTCCTCTCCTCGTCTGTTGTATAGTCTGCCCTCCCAGTATACAGCATCTGGTAGTACTCTCTGAATCTGTTGACAATGGCATCCGGCTCAGTTAGTAGGTCACCATTTGCATCCTTTATCCTAAGAATCGCTGGGGAGGCCTGATTCTGTCGGATAATATGAGCTAATAACTTACTGGATTGATTCCCCAATTCAAAGTAAAATTGCCTGGTGAAAAATAACCTGCGCTGGGCCTTCTCTTTCAGGAGAATCAAATATTGCCTCCCTTTCATAAGCCAATTTTGCTTGTTCTGAACAGTGGGATCATCAATATATATATCCTCTCCAAAGCAGAACATTCCGAAGCCATCTCCTCTTCTAACCTAGCTGAGGCTCTCTTCACAAAAGAAACGGAGGATTTTAGGCAGCCCCTCAAATAAGCTTTCTGTGTATCCCATTTCAGCAAGGGATCCACATTATCATCATGAACCTCTGCAAATACCGCCAGCTGATCCGGTATACGGTCATTGGGTGAGAAGAGGGTAAGCCAAAAGGGATGTATCTTCATCGATTGACCGACCTTCCTATGTCCAGGTAAAAAAGTATTGGTGAATGGTCAGATACCCCTCTCACACCAAATGCAATCTGGCAGCCAGTTGAGCACACCTCAGAGTTCCCCATAACATAATCTATTCTAGACAGACTATTATGACTAGCAGAGTGACAGGAATAAACGTTATCATTAGGATGTTTAAACCGCCACATGTCTATCCACCCAACCTCCGCCATTAATTTAGCTAGAGGGGATCCATACCCGTCAACACTGTCCGAGGTCCCCCCTGGATGGAACCTATCTAAGGTGTTAGACATAGTCATATTATAATCACCCATACACAACACCCTAGCTGAAGGGTAGGAAACAGCAAAGCTAACAGCCTGATGGAGTATTTGCAAAGAGGATGGGGGGGGGGTATATACACACCTATCAAGACATACAGGGTGCCTTGGATATACACTGCCACAAATATGTAACGACCAGCCGGATCTACCTGCAGCTGCTCAAGCTCCCATCTCAATGATTTATGTATCATTAAGGATACTCCTCGGGACATACTCATATAGCAGGAATGCTGTGCCCATTGCTGCCACGGTTTTCTCAGTCGCCTAACCGTGTCTATGGTTAAATGAGTTTTCTGCAAACATAATATGTGTGGGTTAAATTTCCTTATCACAGAAGAAATGCACCAAACGGATATGCCACTGACTATACTGGCTAGTCATAAATGCAGATATTAAAAGCTGAGACTTTTGCCAATATATTCCTGTCAGGAAGATATCGGAGCCCACATGCACCACGTCACGGCTCTCAGCATGGCAAGGGGTCCTACCACTACGCTACCTATGGTGTGAACAAGGTCACCAAGGAAGCTTGGCTGTGAGCTGGATTACATCACCATCAGACCTTGTTCACACCATAGGTAACGTAGTGGTAGGACCCCTTGCCATGCTGAGAGCCGTGACGTGGTGCATGTGGGCTCCGATATCTTCCTGACAGGAATATATTGGCAAAAGTCTCAGCTTTTAATATCTGCATTTATGACTAGCCAGTATAGTCAGTGGCATATCCGTTTGGTGCATTTCTTCTGTGATTTATGATTATATTTTCATCCGCACAATGCTCCGTTTTGTGTAGGATGCCTTTGTGGTGCATGTGGACCGCGCCGACATCCTCCACCGTATGCAAAATATTTTTTGCTGGGGATAGTCGTTTGCTGCGGTCCACATGCGGTGGGACTGCTCCCCCAATGAAAAACACGCTACAGTGTTAGGGGTTGAGCAGCTCCCCCAGATTTGCCACTATATTTCTGTGTTTTTGTCTAAATTTCCTTATCTCAGAAAACACCATAGCCCTTTTCCTAACGCTCCCTAGACCCCGGATGTTCCACGACATTACTCTGTCCGCCATTTTAGCATGTAAAACTCATCGCATATCCCCATAATTCCCATCCTCCACATCCGATATCCTAGCAGTTACGTGACTTGGTAGACTTAATGACGTAATATCGACATAGTACGGATCAATGAACATGTAAAAGAAATACGCAAAACAATACCAAGAAGCAGCACTCGGAATTTGATTCATTCCGGATAGGCACTTTTCAGTCCTGCAATAATTAAATAATGTCAAGGACCCCCGTGGCAACACTTAAACGGGGAGTACTAATGGTATATCTTTACCAATCGCACTGATGTTGACAGCTGTAACATGTAAAAGAAACACATACCCCAACTTTCACACAATTATATGAAGAATGCGCATACGCACAACTTAAATCATTCCTATAAATGATAAGAGATTGCCATCACTATAAATGCTTAGGCCCCGACGAGGCATCCCCCCTCCAGCCATTCTCACATGTATCCAGCACCGGACACGTTATGGATCGTACAACAATAAAATGTTAAACTCCTGTATCTAGAGGAAAGATGCCTCCCCCTACACCCAGCATAACCCAACACTTTCAAGGACTCAAAACTTCACAAGAGCATACAAATGAATAAAGGCAGAACATGAACAATTCCCCCCGGCAGGCTACTACCTGCGAAATCAAGACATGTGTGAAGACATATTGCATCCCCAGTATTAAGGTCATACAACCTAATATCACTGTAGCATACCACACATGTCCCAGGAATAAAGTCATCTTTGTTCTCTGGCAGGACGGGGTCTGCTCTCTAACCAGGCGACAACCTCCGCCGGCGAATTGAAAAATCTACTCCTCTCTCCATCAGTAATCCGCAGAAGAGCCGGGTACGCCATAGAATATGGTATGTCCAGATCTCGGAGGCGTTTCTTCACTGCCACGAACGTAGCTCTACGCTTTTTGTAATTCCGCGGAAAAATCAGAGAAGAGCATGATCGTGGCATTTTCAAAACAGATATTCTGTTTACGCCTTGCCAATTGAAGGATGCGATCCCCATCGTTGGAGTTCAGCAATCGTGCCAGCAACGGACGCGGAGGGGCTCCCGGTGGCGGTGCTTTGGCGGGAACTCTATGGGCTCTCTCCACAATGAACACACTGGAAAAGGTGGCATCAGGAAAGGTAGACTTCAGCCATGTCGTAACAAAAGTACCGGGGTCAGTACCTTCTGCTCTTTCTGGAAGTCCAACTATGCGCAGATTATTGCGTCGCGTGCGATTCTCATAGTCATCGCATTTCTGCTGCCAAAATTCAACTTTCTTTTCCAAGTCGGATATTTGCGCAGGTATCGGGTTCACTCTATCTTCCACAACAGAGATTCTCTGCTCCGATTCTTTAATGCGCTCACGCATGTTCTGCAGGCCTAAGGTCCACCTTCACCTCCTCCATCTTTCCGGATAAAGAAGACCGGCAGGATGTGACGGCTAGCAATAACTGCTCCGTCACCTGTTTTAGTGATGGCTCACCCTGAGTCGCTTCCTCCGTTTCCACTAGCGATTCCCCAGAGGCCGATGATGCGTGTGACTGCGCTCCCGCTCCGCCGCCTCTTGATTATCCAGGCGGGCAAACTCTTTGAGCTTTTCTGCGGATTTAAGAGCCCTGTTTAGGGACATTTTCGATGCACGAGATCTACCCGATCTCTTACCTCTCGGTGTGGAAATGTTGGCGTTTGTTAAATTCAGGATAAATGGAAAGTTAGGGTATGAGGTCCGGAGCTTCTGCTAACCGCGTCTGCTCATGCCAGCTTCCGGCCACGCCCCCCTACGTCATTTTATTTTAGATTATTTTTAAATGTAACAAAATGTGTCGATTGTTTTTATCTCTTTGTTATTTTGCAGTACTGCACCAAAAACAAAAAAGAAAATTCCAAAACTGAGATGACGGAAGGACCGGATACCATCGTCGTGCCCATCTCATGCCCTGTTGCTGCTTTCCGCTGCTTGTCTGATGAGTGCCGGTGTTTCTCTTTCCCTCCCCTGTAAGAAGATTGATTGAAACATTAATGTCTTCTATATTGCTTTACTTTGTGAAAATGTGATAGATTTCTCAATTGTTTGAAAATGAAATCTTTCAAAATATTTCATAGCTGTGACATTCATTTTTCACCTGTAAATCTTTACCGCCGAGTGGGATCTTAATTAGTTTAGATTTTCCACCAGCAAAAAAATATATATATAAAATTGCAATAATGTAAGACTACCCAGAAATCTCTGTGATGGCGACATATAAATATAGCAATACGATCGTGTCTGCAAGGCACTAATAGAGGAGAGAAATCAAAGCTTAAAGAGAAAATGTATTTCGTGGGTTTATTTTTTATGGAGCCATTGGGATTTTTTTTTTTAGGGAAAATGAAGGCTTAGGGATCATGCAAATTTCGCGTTTACAGAGTTGTAATATGGCAGCTATAGACGTCTATGGGGCCATATCGTAGCTCTGTGTGTCTCCGAACACATGCTTTATTGTGGGGGGTATTCTCATCTCCAAGCATTGCTTTGAGGTTTGGAATATTTTTACAGTATTGCACCATATGGAGTCCTACAGAGTGCCTATACGTCACTGAATATCACTGCAGAGACCGAATGGAACTGAGGCACAGTACAGGATGAGTAACGTGTGTACACAGAGACTCCACCAGCAGAATAGAGAGTGCAGCTCTGGAGTATAATACAGGATGGAACTGAGGCACAGTACAGGATGAGTAACGTGTGTACACAGAGACTCCACCAGCAGAATAGTGAGTGCAGCTCTGGCGTATAATACAGGATGGAACTGAGGCACAGTACAGGATGAGTAACGTGTGTACACAGAGACTCCACCAGCAGAATAGAGAGTGAAGCTCTGGAGTATAATACAGGATGTAACTGAGGATCAGTACAGGATAAGTAATGTAATGTATGTACACAGTGACTGCACCAGCAGAATAGTGAGTGCAGCTCTGGAGTATAATACAGGATGTAACTGAGGATCAGTACAGGATAAGTAATGTAATGTATGTACACAGTGACTGCACCAGCAGAATAGTGAGTGCAGCTCTGGCGTATAATACAGGATGGAACTGAGGCACAGTACAGGATGAGTAACGTGTGTACACAGAGACTCCACCAGCAGAATAGTGAGTGCAGCTCTGGCGTATAATACAGGATGGAACTGAGGCACAGTACAGGATGAGTAACGTGTGTACACAGAGACTCCACCAGCAGAATAGAGAGTGAAGCTCTGGAGTATAATACAGGATGTAACTGAGGATCAGTACAGGATAAGTAATGTAATGTATGTACACAGTGACTGCACCAGCAGAATAGTGAGTGCAGCTCTGGAGTATAATACAGGATGTAACTGAGGATCAGTACAGGATAAGTAATGTAATGTATGTACACAGAGACTCCACCAGCAGAATAGAGAGTGAAGCTCTGGAGTATAATACAGGATGTAACTGAGGATCAGTACAGGATAAGTAATGTAATGTATGTACACAGTGACTGCACCAGCAGAATAGTGAGTGCAGCTCTGGAGTATAATACAGGATGTGACGCAGGATCAGTAAAGGATAAGCGAGAGTGAAGCTCTGGAGTATAGTGAAGCTCTGGAGTATAATACAGGATGGAACTGAGGCACAGTACAGGATAAGTAACGTGTGTACACAGTGACTCCACCAGCAGAATAGTGAGTGCAGCTCTGGAGTATAATACAGGATGGAACTGAGGCACAGTACAGGATAAGTAACGTGTGTATGTAGCGGTCAGAGGAGGGAGAGACCGCAAAGCAGGATTCAAGTACAGTACAGTGGACAAGGAGACTGAAGCAAAAGCCGGCTTTATTAAGGAGCAAAATGAAACTGCCGGAAAACCTGAGTAACAATACAGTACCACCGCACCAGCGGCACAATGGGTCAATGACAGGAATGGTATGAACAGGTGAACATAACACAACAACAGTGGTAATGAGATTTTGCATAGACACAGAATAAGCTAAACAGCAGTCAGCTTGCAGGCTTCTCTCACTACCAATTTCCTATCTAGCCCTGCTACCCAGGGGGCGCTTCTACAGCGCACTAAGTCCCTGACTCTAGAACCTATCACAGATAAGCACCGGTGCCACTCACAGTTCTGCAGATTTTCTTGGATCCAATAAGAAGCAGTCTGGCTCCAGGTCCGGTCGCTTGCTGGTCTGTCTTTCTCTCTCTGGTCACCACAGATGCAGCTCTCCACCTCTGGCAGGAAGGATCCGGCTGGTCTCTATACACGGTCCCACTTCTCTGTAACACACTGTGCAGTCTCTTTCTCTGGGTCACAGCTGCAGCACTTCAGTTCAGAGTCTATCTTGGCCTGTCTCCAGCACAGCCAGCTTCTCAGGACTCCATCAGTCAGGCTCCAAGTCCCATCACTAGCCTTTACTTGGCTCCTAACATGGCAGCCATCCTCTCACAGCTCTCAGGGCGCTCCCACCTCTAGCCAGGACTCAAACCCCGGGAACTTGTGGCTCCTCCTACCTCTTGTGTATCTCAGAAACAGTTCAGCTTCCTCTTTCTCAGGACCACAGTGACCTCTAGTGGCTGAAATAAGTCATTACAGTCTATGTAAGACCATATTGTAGATATCTGTGCAAAGAACAGTATTCTAGGGGCTGACTCTTACATGTACACAGTGACTGCACCAGCAGAATAGTGAGTGCAGCTCTGGAGTATAATACAGGATGTAACTCAGGATCAGTACAGGATAAGTAATGTAATGTATGTGCACAGTGACTGCACCAGCAGAATAGTGAGTGCAGCTCTGGAGTATAATACAGGATGTAACTCAGGATCAGTACAGGATAAGTAATGTATGTACACAGTGACTGCACCAGCAGAATAGTGAGTGCAGCTCTGGAGTATAATACAGGATGTAACTCAGGATCAGTACAGTATAAGTAATGTAATGTATGTGCACAGTGACTGCACCAGCAGAATAGTGAGTGCAGCTCTGGAGTATAATACAGGATGTAACTCAGGATCAGTACAGGATAAGTAATGTATGTGCACAGTGACTGCACCAGCAGAATAGTGAGTGCAGCTCTGGAGTATAATACAGGATGTAACTCAGGATCAGTACAGGATAAGTAATGTATGTACACAGTGTCTGCACCAGCAGAATAGTGAGTGCAGCTCTGGAGTATAATACAGGCTGTAACTCGGGATCAGTACAGGGTAAATAATGTATGTACACAGTGACTGCACCAGCAGAATAGTGAGTGCAGCTCTGGAGTATAATACAGGATGTAACTCAGGATCAGTACAGGATAAGTAATGTATGTGCACAGTGACTGCATCAGCAGAATAGTGAGTGCAGCTCTGGAGTATAATACAGGATGTAACTCAGGATCAGTACAGGATAAGTAATGTATGTACACAGTGACTGCACCAGCAGAATAGTGAGTGCAGCTCTGGAGTATAATACAGGCTGTAACTCGGGATCAGTACAGGGTAAATAATGTATGTACACAGTGACTGCACCAGCAGAATAGTGAGTGCAGCTCTGGAGTATAATACAGGATGTAACTCAGGATCAGTACAGGATAAGTAATGTATGTGCACAGTGACTGCATCAGCAGAATAGTGAGTGCAGCTCTGGAGTATAATACAGGATGTAACTCAGGATCAGTACAGGATAAGTAATGTATGTACACAGTGACTGCACCAGCAGAATAGTGAGTGCAGCTCTGGAGTATAATACAGGATGTAACTCGGGATCAGTACAGGGTAAATAATGTAATGTATGTACAAAATGATTTAACCTTGGAAAAATATGAGATCAGTCTTAGGGCTTGTTCACATTACTGTTATGTATTTCGTTATGGCTTTCCGTTATAACATAGTTATAACAGAAAATAACGGAATCCATAGGACGGAAATCCAAACGGAAACCTTTAGAGGTATTCCGTTTTGATCAGTCATAATAGAAGTATATGGGCAACCATAACGGATCCGTCTGGTTTCCATTAAGCTGGGCGGAAAAAAACAGGAAAACTAAGTTCTGTCGACAGGTTTCCGTTTTGATTTCCGTCTTATGGATCCAGTTATTTTCCGTTATAACCATGTTCTAATGGAAAGCCATAACGGAATACATAACGGTGATGTGAACAAGCCCTTTGTTCTATTCAACAGTTTCCTTTGTGGCTTCTGATAATTATTTACAATTAGTCTTCTATGACTAGTGATCGCCTTATTGTAACATACGTCTGCTATACTTACTCATAAAATGTAACTTTTAATACTGGCTCAATAAAATAGCTCTTGTAACCAAAACCCAAAATTAGGATTAAAAAGTATCAGTTGTCACTCGCTACAACTATTAATTACTGTTGTCTCGGAGATAAAGCCTCACTCCTCTGCTAAAATCTCCCTCAAACACTGCCCCCCAACATGTTTCGCCAGTTACTGTCGGCGTCTTCAGGGGAACGCTATGTTATGGGAGCTTTATGGCTTCTGGGCACATTCTGTGTTTATTAACAATGTGCGGGATCGGCCTCTTTGCATTATAATAAAAATAAGTACATTTTTCCTTATAGTTACACAAGTAAATCTCTGTTGAGACAGCTCGGGGCAGCTTCACCAAACAGCATCTCATATCTCAACTTTTTGGACCCCTCTTGATGTGTCATGTAAAAAGGTTGGGGTTTTGTCATTAACTGCAGCCCCCCATGAATTTCTTGATTCTAAGTGCACTTGCACATGTAATAGACCAAACTGTCCCCGTTTTACAATCCCTTTTATTTCAATGGTCCTCCCATTGTCAAAATGATGTCCTGCTGCTCAGATTCCTAGAAATCGGCTGTAATCTCCGTGGCCAATAAAGAACTGTTCAACTTCCCTGCAGAGCCCCCACTGGGGGAAATAAAGCATTACACTCTGTCTATTGAGAGTAATGGTGTGTCTGTATAATGTATAGACATGTTGGGTCCTCCAGAGATAGCGACTCTATTCAGGGTTGCACCTAGCCTTTCTGCTGCCTGAGACAAAAACTGAAAGGGCGCCCCCCTTCCCATGCCAATTTCTTAACCTAATCCCTTCCCTTCAGGCCATGGCCCATCAGCTGCCCCCCTCTTGCCCCTACCTGGTGCTGCCTGAGGCGATCGCCTCACCCGGCCTCATTGGTGATGCGCCCCTGACTCTATTCTCTACACGTCTAGAACTTAACTAGGGAATATGCTCAAATAGGGTCTTCTAAACCAGACGACCCCTTTCATTTCACCATCTGAGATGTATGAACTCTCAGTGACCACAGACGACGCTTGTACAGAATAAAAGGAAGCCTCTAATTGCATCTAAAGTTCGTCTTTTGTATTCTTATACAAAAAGTCCAGCAACAAAGTCTCTAGGGGGATTCCTGACATTTAAAAGGGAAGAAAAAAATTCCCCTTCCTCATATTGATCCGATTATTTTTAAATTCCTTTAGAAGTGGCTTAATTCTATGGGTTTTGGTTTAAGACATGTTCAAAAGAAAGACAGCAGGGGAGTAAAGGAAAGAGCAGGGGGAATCCTGGGGAGGAGTGAAAGAGAACATCCGCACTTTGTACGGCTTTACAGACAGGACCCATAACCTGGTTCACTTTCAAAAGATTATAGATTGGAAAAGAAATTACAGCTGCCTGCTCTACTGAAGAGGCCTAAACGCTCTAAATGTACTTTCATCCCCAGTAGAAACATTTGCAATAGGAATGGATTCTATGAATAGCACCTGTGCGCAATTTACTGTATATGTCATGTTGCCTTGCAATTATAGACACATGTAGCAGGGCTGAATTTGTTTAACTCTTTGCAAAGGTGTAATTTGTGTACGGGAAAAAAAGATGGTGCAATACTTTTAGGCGCAGTCCTATAAAAGATACAATATTGGAAGCCAGATGACAGACTCATCACTGCTACGGAGATCTCACCCTTTGTGGTGCAATCTTGTCCATTGTTGACCAGATAATGTAAGGAGACATAAAGTGGTACTATGAGGGACATTACTGGGGGGCGAAGGAGAGAAGAGCACTGTAATGTCTATTACTGGAGGGGCACTGTACATTACTACTGTGGGGCACTGAGGAGGACATTACTGCTGTAGGGGCACTGTGGTGACATTGCTAGTGGGCAGCACTGTGAGGGACGTTACTACTGTGGGGGCACTGTGGGGAACATTGCTATTGGGCAGCACTGTGGGGGACATTACTACTAGTACTGTGTGCGCACTGTGCGGGACATTGCTATTGGGCAGCACTGTGGGGGACATTACTACTAGTACTGTGGGGGCACTGTGGGGGACATTGCTATTGGGCAGCACTGTGGGGGACATTACTACTGTAGGGGCACCGTGGGGGACATTGCTATTGGGCAGCACTGTGGGGGACATTACTACTATGGGGCACTGTGGGGGACATTGCTATTGGGCAGCACTGTGAGGGACATTAGTACTGTGGGGCACTGTCGGGAATATTGCTGTTGGGCAGTACTGTGTGGGACATTACTAATGTGGGGCACTGTGGGGGACATTGCTGTTGGGCAGCACTGTGGGGGACATTACTACTGTGGGGCACTGTGGGGGACATTATTACTAGGTGGCTGTCACGGGTAAGGAAGGTAGAGAGGAAGTGCACCCCCTACACTGCCACCCTGAACCCTGTCCCTGCCTACTTGCACCACCTGACCTAGGTGACGGGGCGCAACTGGGCGACGGTCCCTGACCTACGTAAGTGTAGAGCAGAGCGAACAGAGAAGGAGAGGAACAGACAGCCAAGGCAGAAGGCGGTACACAAGACTAAGGCAAACGGATAGACAAGGAGGTAGATAAGACAACAGTACCCAGTGATGGGAAAGGCAATGGCGGGTCAACTAGCCGAGGTCGGTCCGGGAGGTCACGTCAATACAAGGGATAAGGCAGGAGACGAAATCCGAGAACAAGCCAAGGTCAAATCCGAGAGATAGCGTAGGTACCCATGGAGCGGGCAAAGCGAGGTCAGGAAACAAACAAGGTCAATACCAGAGGTCAAGTAGAAAGCAATAATAATAGTACACACAGCCCTAGAGACGAAAATCACAGGCAACCTGTAGCCAGCAGGCCGCCTGTATTTATAGTGGGGAGTAAGGGTCATGTGATGTGGCCAGCGTCAGACGAGTCGGGCACCGAGTGATCAGCTCGGCGCTCAAGGCAGACCTAGGAGCAGGTAGCCTCCCAGCTAGCACAGCCGCCCTGGGAATGAGGCCGAACACAGATCCTCGCTCCCAAAGCTAAGCAGCAGGTCTGCGGCTGACGGGAGACCGAGTGCGCCTTCGGCGCCCGGTTACAGTGGCACTGTGGGGGACATTACTACTGTGGAGGACATTACTAAAGTAGGGGCACTGTGGGGGAAATTTCTGCTGGAGGCACACTGTGGAGGACATAACTGTCAGCATTATTGGGGGCACTCTATGGGAATTAATACTGTGGACAGAAAAAGAGGCATTACTGGTGGCACTGGGGCCTTCTAATACTGAGGCACTATAGGGGGCTTTACTGGGGCCTTTTGTAATATGAGGCATTACTAGAGACACTGGATTTTTTGGTACAGGGGCATTACTACTGGGGGCACTATAGGGGACATTATTAATACTGGGGGCACTATAATGGCATTTTTACTGGGAGTAAAATAGGGCATATTAATGCTGGAGGCACTGTATGGGCATTTATATTACAGTGGCATATTACAGGACATTATTTTTGGGGAGACTATGCAGCCATTATCGCTGGGAGGACAATGTAGGGTTTTATTACTAATGTGTTTTTTTTTAGCGGACATTATTATTACTAGGGGCATTCTAGGGGGCTTTATAATGGCTGGAGGCACTATAGGGACATTATGACATAATTTCTACTGGGATTACTATTTCGTCAGCAAAATAGCATTTGGGGGGATTGAGGAGCACAGTAGGCACAGTATTTGGGGTGGCAACAGGGTGACATTTTCAGGACACCAGGATGGGGAGTTGGTATTGGAAATATGGGGAGATTGATGGAAAAATTGATAAATCTAACATGTCTGTGTTACAAACTCTGCAACGATGTTAGCATCACCAGAGAAATTAGAATTCACCCCTTCAAACCACAGCTTAATATGGATGCTAGCATCAACTCTTTACTGACCTAGACCACCAAGGATATTAGCATTGACCCCCTTACTGCTCTGGATCACCAGGGGTGTTAGCATTGTGACCTTTATCACGCTAAACCACCAGGAATATAAGAAATCATTTTGCACACAGCTCTTAGTGTCTGTCCATGATCCGCTGTGTCATCAATTACGTAGCCATGTTCTGGGCGGGATGTGTAGCACCTGAGCCAATGGTGCTACACATCATATTGAACCTTAAAAACAAGAAACACATATCCCCTGAGTAAAAAAAGAAGATTCTACCCTATCAAAATCAATCTATGACACATTTCAGGTGTTTCTCATTGACTTTCAGAAAGAGATTAAATGACAAGATTCATTCCCGAAGCCACAACAGTGACACGTCCCATTACAGGATGTTGCTCTAAGTAAATGTAGGAGTCGAAATGCAACTTAATGTTTAATGCCTGCAATTATACCTAAAGAATAATGAACCTATTAGATGGCAGAATTGGCAATTACTCTGCGGCTTATTGGAATACAGCTGCGAAGCCGTAATGCGGCTGAATACTTAAGGATAGTTATTAAATCGAATAATGCATAGTGTTTATTCTCTAACAACCGGAGATCCTCCTAAAACATAATGAGACTTCTGGATGTTACATCTGAGGCAGGAATACAGATCTCAGTAATTAAACTCTCCGAGTGAGGGTAGGAGGCCGGTGTCACCGGGAAATTACCTTATGGAAGGGAACAGGCGAAAATTACATGCACAGGGTAGACCTGTCTTCTACTTTTTACGAGGGTTTGCAGCCTGAAGGTTCTGGCGTTGACTTTGCCTCAACTAAAGTTTTGAGAGAAATAATAGGAATAAAAAATTGCAGGTGTTCATCCAATGGAGATGA